>NC_057809.1:37760806-38060806 GCF_018294505.1 Triticum aestivum
CTTAATACTCTAGATGCATGCTGGATAGCGGTCGATGTGTGGACTAATAGTAGTAGATGCAGGCAGGAGTCGGTCTACTTGTCACGGACATGATGCCTATATACATGATCATGCCTAGACATTCTCATAATTATTCACTTTTCTATTAATTGGTCGACAGTAATTTGTTCACCCACCGTAATAGTTATGCTATCTTGAGAGAAGCCACTAGTGAAACCTATGGCCCCCCGGTCTATTCTCCATTATATTAATCTCCCGTCAACAAGTTATTTCTGGCACCGTTTATTTTGCAATATTTACTTTCAATTTATATCATAAAAATAGCAAAAATATTTATCTTATCATTATTATCTCTATCAGATCTCACTCTCATAAATGACCGTGAAGGGATTGACAACCCCTTTATCGCGTTGGTTGCGAGGTTCTTATTTGTTTGTGTAGATACGAGGCACTTGCGTGTAGTCTCCTACTGATTGATACCTTGGTTCTCAAAAATTGAGGAAAATACTTACGCTACTTTGCTGCATCACCCTTTCCTCTTCAAGGGAAAACCAACGCAGTGCTCAAGAGGTAGCACACACTAACAGACTCATTGTACCCGATGGTCCTCCTCAAGGGAGGCCGCCGATCTATCACCAGAAACTCCTTGAGAATCAATTCGATCTCCCTTACTATTTGAATTGCTTGCAGGTGATTTGTCCTCACCCCCATCCTCACCCAGGCCTTGGGTTAAAGCCACCACACCCACAGAATTTGGGTTGACCTCATTCCCTTTCTCTGAATTCTCAAGCTCCATGGCCAGTCTTCTTCTAACAGATGGATCCACCTGCATATTCACATGAACATTCTTCAATGGGCTCGAGGCAGTATCCTGCACTTCAGGGTCAACACATGAACTTCCCGGTCCTATGCTTTTGCTGGGAATTTTCAGTATGCTTATGCTCACCGCCTCGACCAAACACTTCATCCATATGTGTCTTGTTCATGCCATCTGCATAGAGCCAAGCTCCAAATTTCTTTTCTTTCTCCTCATGAACACCAGTACCGCATTCCTTGAAGTCATGTCCAATTATTCCACAAACACTGCAGAATCGAGCCAATTTCTCATGGCGAACTAAGAACACCTGTCGCTTTTGTCCCCTGACAATACTGACATACTTTGTGAGGGGTTCGCGAATGTCATGGCGAACCCTAATTCTGACGTAGTCTCCACGGGTATTCCCGTTTAACCTCATCTCCATGATTTCCCCAGTGTTCTTGAGTAACGATTCTACTATACTCCTCTTGCAAAAGTCGTCCGGAAGTTTGTGGATCTGTAGCCAAATTGGCATAAACACCATCGACACTTCCTCTGCCTTTGTGAATCCATCGTATGGACACGTCAGCACAATCCAGTTCCTGAACAACCATGGACCTTGCTCGAGTATGCGCTCCCAATCTCCTGGGCATGATGCCTGCACGACAAACAAATTAGGTCCAACCGGCCTAAACCTTACTTGTTGCGCAGTATTCCATGTCGCTCGCATATCCTTGTAGAAGGTTGCTTGGCTGAAACTTTTCTCCGTGTGAACCCTAGCTAGGGCCAGCCATCTCACGCTCTCGTTGATCACAGGATCATCCTCATCAATTAGCAGATCATCAAAGTCTGCATCTTCCAGATTGAGTTGCTCTAGGAAATCACCCAGATCCGGCTTCCCGGTGGCACCGCCACCCCCGCTGGTTCCTGATTTGTAATTTAAGGGGAAATCAGCCGTGAGATCGAATTTACACTTGAAATATCAATGTATAGTTGTATAGGCTCGGATAGGCACAAGCACGGTGCTAGGCTATAACTTGAAATATCAATGTACAGTAAAATTGGCACTTGGTTGTATAGGTTTAGAATTTCAAGTAGCCATAAAGTTGGTGCTAAAATTCACAGTGCAATGCACCGTATCGAAAAATTGACCATGAAAAAAACACTGCTCGTAGATGCTAAGCATTTGGATGACGTCATTAATCGGTCAGGTCCACCCGTCAGGCTGATTTGGCATAAAAAAATGCCACATAGGCAAATTGGACTAGTCTTCTTTTCTTTCTTCTCTCCTCTCTCCTTAGGCATTTCATCAAACATCATTGTGCATCTCTTCTAAGTGGGTACAAGAAGAAGCCGCTAGCGCCTCCCACACACCGAGGACACCTGGCTGCCGCACCGACACCGGGACGCCTAAGAAGAGCCTTGCTCTGGCTGCACTCTACGCTGCTGCGGCGGGGGCAATGCCGGTACACACTCAGGGCTGTAGGAGCTGGAGGCGTGGCTGCTGGCCACCGAGCGAGGGTGACGCCTGCGCTCGCGCCGCTAACAGAGCTGGGAGCGCAGCTGTCAGGTTCTGGGGCGGGGGAGGTGCTGATGGGCATGACCGTGGGTGCGCTGGTGTCGTCGTAGGTCGTCGGTGGAGCGGCGGCAGCCATGCTTGCACTGGTGGGGCATGTGGCCTTCAGGGTGCAGCCGACGATGAGGGCGGCTTCACGGTGTAGCTACACACCGCCGAGGTGCTCTACAAGGCCTTCCGAGGGGCCCCACAGGCCGGGGGTGGGGCGGCTGACACGAGAAGGGTGCCTTCCTGTTGCACAACGTGGTGGTGCCCATCGCCTTGGTCAGGGAGCCCATATCCACGCTCGACTCCGTGAACTCAGAGTCGTTCACCGCAAGGAAGAAGCAGGTCGGCAGCGGGCGCGACCGGGGTCGTGGATGCTCTCAGGGAGGTGCTCGACTGTCGTGACCCCACGTGGCACACCACATATGCCGCCAACGAGTTCGGGAGCACACTGCTCCACTATTGTTGTCATCTGTTGTGTGGGCATCGACCCCCCTTCCCCACAAGCTTGCTCACCTTGGCCCACGCGCAACAAGAACAAGAAGAATAAGAGCTCGGTTGCGGTTGGGGCGCTCGGGATTCAAATCTGAGAAGATGAGGAAGGAGCAAGAAGAAGACCAAGTCAAATTTGCCTGCGTGTTTTTTTTTGCCAACTCACTCTGACGGGTGGTCCCGACCAATTAGTGATGTCATCGAAACAATTAGCATCTACCATCAGTGTTTTTTTGCCATGCCACTTTTTCCGGTGCGGTGCATTCTCTCACGTTTTCTAAAGGGATGATTCTTCGCACATAGTGACATGATTGTGGTGGTTCTGTGCATTTTCCTCCTCGGGTGGTGTTTCTGTGCCTTTTACTCCTCGGGAGAAATCAGTGAGACATTTAATCAAAATACAAATAATTTTACATTGGTTTCCTGATGCACACAACCATCAACAGATTCAACAACCTCTCCCTTGGACAAGATGGGGTAAGATAAGGAAAATATGGGAGGACAAACCTAAGGATCGATATATTTCAGAACGGGCAAGTTGCAAGCACCAGTTCATCTCCAATCATGGAAGATATACTCGCTACGGTACCATTCTTCTTCCTCCTAGCCCAGTACCTACCCACTTCGTAAAGATCGGAATCAATCATCCATGGTATCCTGATACTCCCTCCATTCCTAAATATAGAGTGTATAGTTTTTGGCACGGAAATTAAAGAACACACATGGAGGGAAAATTTCAGAAGTTTTGGGTGAGATTACACCTGACTAATTAGCATGAGAAAATAGAGGAGCTTGCCTAATATAAGGAAATGTAATCAAATCCCTAAAAAAAATATCCAAATGAGTGATGCAATGCAATACACCTTATATTAGGCAAGCAATACACCTTATACACAGTGATAAAGGTGCAGAAAAAACTCGGTTTCGCAAGCAACAAAGATGTTTAGAAATGCTACTTATCTAGTAGTAATGTTGAAACAAGTTACTCCTTTATCACTGTGACACTTAGTTCAAAACGGCAAAACTTATTATGGATCGGAGGGAGTAATATATTTGAGCTGTTTAGAAACATGATTATTCCTGGCAAAGCCCACAGCTCTACATTTTTTCAGGTCCTTATCCGAAAATAATGTTGTTAGGAAAATTACTTGCTAATTTTGTTTAAGTACTGAGATAAGTTTAATTTCAGTAAACTCAGACATTAATGGCAGATCAACTAGTAGGCAACCGAAGCCTGTTCCAGGATCATTAGCCGAACATCCTAGATAGAAAATCAAAGTGCCTGGCATGCATGTTGACCTTTCATAAGCATCATACATATGCTATGTGGATGCAAAAAAATCCAATCGGCAACTAAACTTCTCATATTTCTGTATATAACTGAAAGAACAGTTAAGTTGCCAAAAGGGCCAGAGGAGTTCTGGTGGGTGGGATTACCAGCTCCATCCCACTTTACAACTTTCTTCAGTAATCCTTTTGCATCCCTACCCATTACAACATTTCAGAAGTGGACTCCTTTTGCATCAATCCCATCTAGAAAATGAGCACAAGAGAGTGCAATCTTCAGGCATCAACCCTGTCCGCGAAGGGGTCAGCCACTGACATATCATGGATATGCTTGCTGACATGATAATCAATAGAACCGCAAATTTTCCTGAATTCGAATTGAGCATCTGGAGAAGCTCTGTCTTCGGCTTGGAGCAAGATGTGTTGATGAGCCACAAATTCATTGTTGTAGTGGTCCTCGCGCACATGGAATTCAATTTTGTTTAGCACTTTCGCATTCAAAACAAAGAACCTGGCAAAGTCAATCTGTTGCTCATAACCATTGAAATACTTCAACACCACTTCCTTTAGATGGGTCTGAAGGCATTCCATGGGATGTGGTCGGTCATAATGAGGCAAATTTTGCCTGCCAAACTGCAAAACAGTAAGAAATAGGCATACATTAGAGCTTTGCTACTACCTAGACTAGACTACTAGTTATTAATAAATATGTCAACGAAAGCATGCATTCAAAGCAGGCCAAGATGAATACTCACGGTGACATAGAGCTTTCCCAAACAGGGGAACCACCTGAGGATGTCAAGAACTGCATTCAATTGGTAAGTATAACACCCGACAGCCAAAACCTTCACGGTAGATATTGAGTTTGCGAAGCTGACTGGACCCATTCCCTGAAGAAAACAGCCAACATCAAAATAATTATCTGTTTGTAAGAATGCTGAATGATGGCTGTTGCTGCTACCTAGAAGGCCAGGAGTTCGCACAAGTCCGGCGAGAAAGGACCCAATATCTCCAGTTTAGGTGCCCTAATAATCCGGATAGTCACACGATCATTCAGGTGACTATACGGTAACAATAACCGTTCAAGGAGAGGAGCATCGTCGATTACCAGTTCTGCTTTTTCATCAGAGCTATCACGGAAGCCAATGCTCCTAAGAGTTTGCGAGCTAACATGGAGGCAACCAGCAGCATGAACTTCGAGCATGGATAAGCTCTCCAAGGCATGGCAGCCGGAGAGCAAGCCCTGGAAGGTGTCCCCCGAGATCGAAACACAATCCAAGGTAAGCTTCTTGAGGAGGAAATTCATGGACCGTGAGATCGCGTCTGGGAAATTGCAATCTTTGATCTTGGCAACGAGGAGGGTGGATGCGGAGCGGAACGCGGATTGCGACAGCGGGTGGCTGGTACGTGCAGAGGGGTACTCGTAGCCGATATCAAGCTCCTGGAGGTTGGCGAGGGCCCGGGAGGCGAACCAGCGCTCCGTCTGGGCGTAGAGATCACCGGCGCCGCGGCAGCGGAAGGAGAATCGGCGGGCGGGGCCGTGGTGCTGGGAGATTATGTTGGAGACGGCGGAGGGGGGACGGAGAAGGGGTGCTGGCACTACAAGAAATATGTCAACTAGTGACAGTTACCTTGAAAGAATTGGTCATAGATCTATGACCATTTGAGACCAATTAGTCAAAAGCTGTTCGAGGGGCTCCAAGTCGTAATTTCCTTACACGAAATGGTCATAAAGCAAACAACACTGGTCCGATGCATTATTTCTAGCTAATCACGACCAATATAGATGGTCATAGCCTTGTAAATTATGGTGCATTGCTATGACTAGGTGCCACCTCACCAATTTTGCATATGTGTCATGTCCATGTGTCATTTTTGCCTATATGTCATGCACATGGCACTAGTTTGAATCTACCACTCACAAATGGGCCCCACCAAACTAGGAGGGGCTCCAAGTCGTAATTTCCTTACACGAAATGGTCATAAAGCAAACAACACTGGTCCGATGCATTATTTCTAGCTAATCACGACCAATATAGATGGTCATAGCCTTGTAAATTATGGTGCATTGCTATGACTAGGTGCCACCTCACCAATTTTGCATATGTGTCATGTCCATGTGTCATTTTTGCCTATATGTCATGCACATGGCACTAGTTTGAATCTACCACTCACAAATGGGCCCCACCAAACTAACATGGAGGAGGACCCACCAATTGGCATGAGGCATCACCACTGTCAATGGAGAAAAGTAGAAAAGAAATATGGGCAACGGGGGATTCGAACCGGCGCTGAAACACACAAACCCACAGAGCCACACCACCACGACACCATCTCGGTAGTTATATGCTGCCGCAATCCATTCTTTTATAGATAAGATTGTTTGCTGGGCTTGGGCCTAAGTCGTGATAGGCCTCCCCTTCTCTCCTTCTTTTTTACATTAACACAGCGGTCCGCCGAGTGGGCTCACGGCCCATAGCCTATTAGCAGGCGTTTTCAGGTCTGAAATGTATGCTTATTATTAAAAAAAATATGTTTCATTTCTTCTTCTTTCAAATAATTTGGGATTTCAAAAAAGTTTCAAACATAAAAATGAATTTGTTAGAAAAATGTACGTGAAATCATAAAATGTACGCGGACTAAAAGAAGTTCATGATTTTGAAGAAATGTTCGCGTATTGAAATCATGCATGTGAATTTGACCCAAAATTTTTGAATTCAAAAAATGTTCATAATTTTTTCATAAAAAAGTACACAAAAAAATGATTGTAAATTTCAAAAAAAAATCATCAATTCAAAATCATCATTTCCAAGTTTGTAATTTTTTTATTAACTATGTGACAAATGTGACGCAACGCTAAGTTTTTTAATTTTCATGATTTTTTCAACTTCTCATGTATAAGAAATTTTTTATACAAAAATATATAATGTATACTAAATGTTTTATCATGTATTTTAAAAAATTTAATCGAAGCATTGGAAAAAATATGTTAAACATTTTGTGATTAAATGTTGACCAAGTTTCAAAAAATCTTAAACTTGCACTCCAAAATGTTAAATATGTATTGAAAATGGTGTTGTTCCACTTTGCAACAAATATTTTCTAGGTTTTTCAAAAAAAATATTTAAAAATATTAAACTTTGTTTGAAATTGAGGAATTAGTGAAAATTTTGTCAATTTCACGAGAGGTGTATGGAAACCTTTTTACATGAAACCATTTGGTGATTTGTACATGAAATGTGGTCTAATGTTTTGTCACAAATATTTGGAATGTGAAGGAAGTACCATTTTTATATATCCAAATGACATGAAATTAATACAGTTCCTTCATATGCCAAAATTATCACCCTCCTTCAAATTACAGCTCAGTCAAATCATCTACGTGAGCCCAGGTTCAATTTCTATTTTATGGCCAGATTCGCACATTGCAAAGCAAGTGTTATCTAGAACCCTCCTATTTTATGGCCAGATGACGCAGCTGCAGGTCAAATTTGACCCGCTTCCTGCTGAATCGGCGGGAATTTGTCTTTTTCACCAGAGGTGGATAAAAGCTTTGGACACACAACCATTTTGTCAATTGTGCATTAAATATGGCCTAGTATTTTATAAAAATGATTTGGTACAAATTTGCAACAAATATATGGTAGGTCCTTCAAAAAAACTCATTTCGGGCACTCGGAAAATGGAAAATGAATTTTTCGTCCAAAGAAAATGAAAAATTCCTTAGGCAACATTGTTTGTCATTCCAAGATGCACCGTTGTGCATGATATGAGGTCATTTGAATAAACTATGCCATGAATGTGGCCATAAGATTGATCATTTGGTTTGAAAGCCATGAATCTTCACACATGATAGCTCATTTCTGAGAACACTTTTTTAAAATAATTACCGTATTACAAGTTTATTATTTTTCCTGGAAACTTGGCAACATATAATGACACAATGCGAAGGTTTTCCAATTTTTTGATTTTTTTTAAATTTTTTATGTCCGTTTCAAAATGCGGTCAAAACAGCGGGCTTGACCGTTCCTAGCTAGTGGTTGAATCTTGGAAATTTTTTGATGTTTCTCTGATAAAATAGATACTTATGTACCTAGAAATGATTTTTGGAAAAAATAAAGAGATAACTACGAGGCAACTATAGTTCAAATTTGACCCGCTTCCAACTGAATCGGCGGGAATTTGTCTTTTTCACCAGCGGTGGATCAAAACTTTTGACACCCAACCATTTGGTCAATTGTGGTTTAAATATGGCCTGGTATTTTATAAAATTGATTTTGGTACAATTTCGCAACAAATATATGGTAGGCCCTTCACAAAAAAACTCATTTTGGGCATTCGAAAAATGGAAAATGAATTTTTCGTCCAAAGAAAATGAAAAGTTACTTAGGCAACATTGTTTGTCATTCCAAGATGCACCCTTGTGCATGATATGAGGTCATTTGAACAAACTATGCCATGAATATGGCCATAAGATTGATCATTTGGCTTGAAAGCCATGAATCTTCACACATGATAGCTTATTTCTAAGAACACTTTTTTAAAATAATTACCGTATTACAAGTTTATTGTTTTTCCTGAAAACTTGGCCATATATAATGACACAATGTGAAGGTTTTCCAATTTTTTGTTTTTTTTTTAATTTTTTATGCCCGTTTCAAAATGCGGACAAATCGGCGGGCTTGACGGTTCCTAGCTAGTGGTTGAATCTTGGAAATTTTTTGATGTTTCTTTGATTAAATAGATACTTATGCACCTAGAAATGATTTTTGGAAAAAAATAAAGAGATAACTATGAGACAGCTATAGTTCAAATTTGACCCGCTTCCAGCTGAATTGGCGGGAATTTGTCTTTTTCATGAGAGGTGGATCAAAACTTTTTACACCCAACCATTTGGTCAATTATAGTTTTAATATGTCCTACTATTTTAGAAAATTGAGTTGGTACAATTTTACAACAAATATATGGTAGGTCCTTCATAAAAAAACTCATTTCGGACACTCGGAAAATGGAAAATGAATTTTTCGTCCAAAGAAAATGAAAAGTTCCTTAGGCAACATTGTTTGTCATTCCAAGATGCACCGTTGTGCACGATATGAGGTTATTTGAACAAACTATGCCATGAATGTGGCCATAAGATTGATCATTTGGTTTGAAAGCCATGAATCTTCACACATGATAGCTCATTTCTGAGAACACTTTTTTAAAATAATTAGCGTATTACAAGTTACTATTTTTCCTGGAAACTTGGCAACATATAATGACACAATGCGAAAGTTTTCCAATTTTTTGATTTTTTTTGAATTTTTTATGCCCGTTTCAAAATGCGGTCAAAACAGCGAGCTTGACCGTTCCTAGCTAGTGGTTGAATCTTGGAAATTTTTTGATGTTTCTCTGATTAAATAGATACTTATGTACCTAGAAATGATTTTTAGAAAAAAATAAAGAGATAACTGCGTGGCAACTATAGTTCAAATTTGACCCGCTTCCAGCTGAATCGGCGGGAATTTGTCTTTTTCACCAGCGGTGGATCAAAACTTTTGACACCCAACCATTTGGTCAATTGTGGTTTAAATATGGCCTGGTATTTATAAAATTGATTTGGTACAATTTTGCAACAAATATATGGTAGGCCCTTCACAAAAAAACTCATTTCGGGCACTCGAAAAATGGAAAATGAACTTTTCGTCCAAAGAAAATGAAAAGTTACTTAGGCAACATTGTTTGTCATTCCAAGATGCACCCTTGTGCATGATATGAGGTCATTTGAACAAACTATGCCATGAATATGGCCATAAGATTGATCATTTGATTTGAAAGCCATGAATCTTCACACATGATAGCTTATTTCTAAGAACTCTTTTTTTAAATAATTACCGTATTACAAGTTTATTATTTTTCCTGGAAACTTGGCCACATATAATGACACAATGTGAGGGTTTTCCAATTTTTTGATTTTTGTTTTAAATTTTTATGCCCGTTTCAAAATACGGACAAAACGGCGGGCTTGACGGTTCCTAGCTAGTGGTTGAATCTTGGAAATTTTTTGATGTTTCTATGATTAAATAGATACTTATGTACCTACAAATGATTTTTGGAAAAAAAATAAAGAGATAACTATGAGACAGCTATAGTTCAAATTTGACCCGCTTCCAGCTGAATCGGCGGAAATTTGTCTTTTTCATGAGAGGTGGATCAAAACTTTTTACACCCAACCATTTGGTCAATTGTGGTTTTAATATGTCCTAGTATTTTAGAAAATTGAGTTGGTACAATTTTACAACAAATATATGGTAGGTCCTTCAAAAAAAACTCATTTCGGGCACTCGGAAAATGGGAAATGAATTTTTCGTCCAAAGAAAATGAAAAGTTCCTTAGGCAACATTATTTGTCATTCCAAGATGCACCCTTGTGCACGATATGAGGTCATTTGAACAAACTATGCCATGAATGTGGCCATAAGATTGATCATTTTGCTTGAAAGACATGAATCTTCACATATGATAGTTCATTTCTCAGAACACTTTTTTAAAATAATCACCGTATTACAAGTTTATTATTTTTTCTGGAAACTTGGCCACATATAATGACACAATGCGAAGGTTATACAAATTTTTGATTTTTTTTGAATTTTTTATGCCTGTTTCAAAATGCGGTCAAAACGGCAGGCTTGACCGTTCCTAGCTAGTGGTTGAATCTTGGAATTTTTTTGATATTTCTCTGATTAAATAGATACTTATGTACTTACAAATGTTTTTGGAAAAAATAAAGAGATAACTACGAGGCAGCTATATTTCAAATTTGACCCGCTTCCAACTGAATCGGCGGGAATTTGTCTTTTTCATGAGAGGTGGATCAAAACTTTTTACACCCAACCATTTGGTCAATTGTGGTTTTAATATGTCCTAGTATTTTAGAAAATTGATTTGGTACAATTTTGCAACAATTTTTTGGTAGGCCCTTCACAAAAAAAACTCATTTTGGGCACTCGAATAATGATTAAAAATAGCTACAAAGATAAAAAGTTGCATGCAAACTGGCTATCATCCATAAAATATGGTCTAAATTGATAGAAAATTTTAGTTGTGCCATTTTGTAAAATACTTTTGATAGCTACTTCACAAAACCCTCCTAGTTTTAGTACTTAGAAACTATTCTAAATCATAATTTTTCTGAACCAATCAGAGCTCTTCACACGGATCACCCCCTTAGCCGATCTGGACCGTCCACATCCGACGGATCCAATGTCTCTCAGGTCCCCTCTCAACCCAACCCAACCCAAACCCTAGCAGCCCCCTCTCCCACACCGTCGCCGCCACACACCCCGATCCCATCCCTCCCCTCGTCTCCCTCCCAAGCCCAACCCACTTCCTCTGCCCTCTTCCTCGATCCCATGGCCGCCGCCGCCCCTCATCTCCACCGGCGCTGGGCTTCCCCGTCGGCGACCTCGCTGCCCTTCTACCCCACCGCTGCCGCCCCCACCCTCGCGCGCCGACGAACAGACCAATCCCAAATCCTCGAACCCTACCCGCCGCCCCGTCCCTCCGACCCGGATCCCCCTCCATGCAGCCGCACGACGGCGAGGACGACGGCGCCAGCGTTGGCGACCGCGACGAGCACCTCTTCGCGGGCGTGCGCTTCACGCTCGTCGGCTTCGACCCCGCCTCCGAGTCTGAGGTGCGCCCGCCCGCCCGCCTCGACGCGGTTCCCGCTGCCACGCCCCCCTTTTCATTTCAGATTTTGCCGTGCAGCGCCTCGTCTCACCGGCCCGGCGACCATAGGCAGGCAGTCCACGGCCAGGATGGCGGCGTGCCCCGCCGCAACCACGTATGCGCACGTCACTCGTCGCCGTTGGCGTCCCCGGAGTTGGCGCAGGAGGGGCTGGCCGGCGTCCCACGTCGACGTCCTCCTCCCTCTTATCAGGACCCCGATTCTAAGCCACATCGATCTAGCCGGTAACACCTCATATCACTTTGCGGCCTCACGCACGGTATCCCATGGGTGTCGCCTTACCATGGCCCGGGACCGTTTGCGCCTTTTGGCTCACGTATATGACAATGTCGCTAGCATCCATATGACCGAGAACCCGGGCCGACATGGCTAGTCGTGAACCCAAAGCGGCACAGACCTATGGAGACAGGCATACATGAATCACATCGAACATGTCGGTCATCAACGAGTGATTCCGGGCTGTAGCACTAGGCTAACAGGACTCCGGGGATCCCGGGCTATAGCAGGCTAGACAGGACTCCGGAGATCACCGCGTGACATTTCCCCGAAGGGACAGACATAGGGACGAAGTGAAACACATGCCGGCCAGTCAAGTGTCCTGAACAGTAGTGCTGGGCTAGCAGGACTCCGGTGAACCGGGCTGTAGCGGACTACTATGGCTCGAGGAACACTAGACTACATTTCCCCACAAGAAAGGCTGTGAAGGACAAACAACTAGATTGTCGGATCCCACTCATACCAAGCATTTCAATCATACACACAATATGCCCGATATGAGTACATACAACATGGCATCACAACAAAACTCTACAACTCAAGTACTTTATTTAAAGGCTCCAGGGAGCCATACATAACATATTCATACAGATAGGGGTCACATGACCCGACACTCAAGTCATACAATCATACAAGCACATGCGGAAGCAACTAGTCTGAGTACAGACTCTAGAAAGAAAGAAGGCTTCTCGAGGCCTGTCTATCTACATAGGGCCCTCCATGGCTGGGATCACCACCTGGGTGGCTAGTCACTCGTCGACGTCAAGGTCTACATAAAACCCATCGGAGGGGGCAGTGCTGTCGTCTGAAAACAATAAATAAGCAAACATGAGTACAAAGGTACTCAACAAGTCTTACATCAGAACCTACTATACATGCTCATTCTCAAGAAGGTGGTGGGGTTTATGCAGCAAGCCAGCTTTGACTCTTGGCTAAGCTATCCTGCGGAACCTCTTTAGTAAAATAGTTTTCGCACACGAGTCCACTACTCACCCACACAATACTCCACCGTGGATCCTCCCTCGTATCCTGCGAGAGGGCCATCCTCGGTACTCACACTTATCTTGAGTCTTTTAGTAGTATCCATTAACTTGTCTATGAACTGTATAGGCAACCAAGTAGTCCTTTACCGCGGACGCGGCTATTCGAATAGTTTTATACCCTGCAGGGGTGTACTTCGTCATACACGCTTTCACCGCTTACCGCCGTCTACACGACATGTACTCGGCAACCTTCAAGCGGAAGCCCAGCGAGGGTGTCGGCCACGGCCTACCTAAACACCTAAGCCCCTAGTCCAGGTTTATCGCCTATCCAGGTTCCATCCGCAGGGAGTCCGGCCGAGGTTTCCACATACGGCCCCGAACGATGTGAACAGGGTTCCCGAGACACCAAACGGGTGACTCGGTACACCCGGCCATGGTGTATCTACCGCAACATAGCCCACCCCTAGGGTCAGCGCTACGCACAGCCGCCAACACATATCCTACAAACACCAGAAACTATTTGCAACTCCTGGACAGAGTACTAGGGTGGCTAAGAAGCCGAGAGGGTCAATTAAGGATCCCAATGCACGGTAGTAGCTGAATCTTAAATCACACATACAGATCTCAGTTCTTAGGGGCAGCCTCAATGAAACAACCCACCATGTACTCCTACATGGCCTCTCATCGATACCTTTACCAAATCATGTTCAACACATCCCACATATTACTGACACAAGCATTTCACTCTAGCCCATCACCCAGATGAACCAGACCTGACACAACTCTAAGCATAGCAGGCATAGCAAGGTAGGAATCACAAAACATGGCTCAATCAACTCCTACACATGCTAGTGGGTTTCATCTAGTTACTGTGGCAATGACAGGTCATGCAGAGGATAAGGGTTCAACTACCGTAGCACACAGCAGTTTGAATCGTGTTGTCTTAATCAGTAAACAAGAGCAGGAGCGAGAACATGGGTTGTATCGGAATGATCAATGGTTGCTTGCCTGATGGAGTGGTAACGGATACTGCCCTTCAGTTGCATACTCGTGAATATCCTCGGAGGCGGAACCTACCACGAAGAACACAACCGAGCACAATCAACACATGACGATATGCAACAATATGATGCATGCTATGGCATGGTAATATGAATGTGTTTTGGCCTAATGCAAGCTAAAACAGAAAGGGGTGAACTCATTTGAATCCAAGATTCAATTATTAGCTCATTAATTATTGCATTTATAGGGCATTTTATTATTCTGCTTAAACAGCAGGGTAAACTTGTTTTGTCATGCATGAAACCATTACAGATGGATAGATTGAATTTTTCTAATAATTTTTCATATATAATTTGTCTCATTTGGAGTTATGGTTGAATTTCTATGAATTTTTGAAGTTTGAACTATTTTTTGGAATTTCCTGGTTATTTAGAAATAAATTAAATCCAGAAAAGGACTTATTGCGTCAGCATGACGTCATGATGATGTCACCAAGTCAACAGGGCTGGCCCGGGTCAAACCTGACCAGTGGGGTCCACTGGTCAGTGACAAAGTGATGTTTAGGGTCACAGACAGGTGGGCCTGGTCAACGGCCACGTCAGCATGGTCAAAACTGACGCGTGGGCCCAGTCGGATTAGGTTATCCCTAACTAATTCCGTTAGCTGCTTAACTAATCTGGTGGGGCACGTCTGTCAGTGGCTCAGGCTGCTTAGTTAGCTGGTCATTAGTGGCTAATGACAGCGCCACATCACCAGCCACCGGAGTTAGACGCCGGCGACCAGACTCGACGGCGGAGGATCGCCGGAGTTGCTCGGAACGGCACTACGGGGCTCGGTTCGACGCGCTGGAGGCACCAGAGGGATGCCCATCCTCGCGCGCATCCAGGGGATCATGCGGGAGGCTGCGGGGTGGCCGGAGCTGACGGCGGCGAGCTCTTTTGCGGCCGCCAGAGTTCGGGCAGAGAGGAAAAGAGGGCTACGGTGCACGGCAGGACGAGGGAGTGCGTGCGTTAGGCTCCTGGGGACGCGCTGAATGCGGTGGTGCGCTCGGACGCGTGCTTGCACGGCCGTAGCCATGACGGCGACATGGCCGGCGGCAAGAAGCGCTCGGGCTCGAAGGGGGCGACGGCTATGGCAATCAAACGGAGAGGAGAAGAGGGGGTAACGGTGGCGGAGCTCACAGCGGTGCCGTAAGGATGGCTAGCGGGCTCGGGGATGTCCTTGACGGCGCGAATCGACGGCGAGGAGCTCGGGTGCCCGAGGTTGAAGATGACCACGATGACGATGAAACAGGGCCTCCTGGCGTCTTCTAGCTCGATTGGGAGGACGAGGAGGCTTCGGGGGTGCTTCTGGACTCGGCGGAAGGGTGAGGGGAGCACGGAGGCTACGTCTACGGCGTACGGCGGCGACGAGCTCCGCTCGGTGGAAGAGAGAGGGAGCCAGAGGAGAGAATGGGGACGAGAGAGTGAGCGAGAGGGGTTCCAGGGGCTGCGTGGCGCTCGTCTAGAGGGGTCGGGAAGCAGGAGGTGGCCAGGAAGGGTGGAGGTGGCGCGCGCGCGTGCCGCGGGCGTCGAGCACGCGCCCCTGTCCTTCTGTCCGAGGAGGGAGACGACAGGGGGCAGCGGTGGTGGGCTGGGCCGCCAGCTGGAGTTGGGCCAGGTAGGTCCAGGTAAGTGGCCCAGTGGCCTTCCCTCTTTTATTTATTTCTGTTTTCTATTTATGTTATTTTGTTTTGATTTAGTTTAAATACTAAATCATTTTATAAAATCCTGAAAATATTCATGGACACTTGCTGAATTATTTCAGTGGCCCAAAAATAGTTCCAACATTATTTGAGCATTTGAATTATTTAATAGCATTTAAATGCCCAAATTCAAATATTTATGAATTAAATCAGTGACCTTCTGTTGACCTAGAAAAATGTGCACCTATTTTCTCAAAGGTTCTAACCCAACGCAAAGAGGGTGAGCATTTTAGAAGGGCATTTCAGGTTCATTGAATTTATTTTTAGTAAACCCTAGTTGATTTCAAGGGGGGTGCTGGGGGTTCTGCCTTCCCCATTTCAAGTTTCTGATGAAAGTAAACATGATGCACACTCTAATGCATGGTCTAGCTAGGGTGTGACACCTCTTCTCTTGCCTGACCTGGAGGAGACCAGGGCGCCGCCCCATCGCGGTCGTCCTTGTTCACCTCTGCTCCAGCATCGAGGCCATCAACCTTGGGAACCCGCTCCTCAACCGCACCGTCGACGGCTTCCTCAAGATCGGCGCCGTACGCGCCCCTTCCTCACTCCTCTTCCATCCAATGTCTGTATGTTGAAATGTGTCTGACTCTGATCCAATGTACGTGTGCAGGTCGGCGCCTGCAGGGTGGTCACCGAGGACGCCTTCGACTGCATCCACTGGGGTAACAACCACGCGCATCCCGTCTCTCCTACTCTATCTAGTATACAAACGGTGTTGTTAGCCACAAGATTTGGATTTATTTCTGCGGATGTTGGTTAAGTTTGCTTCAGGCTATTCTACTAGTTCCACTAGTAATGCACTGATAGGCAGATGATACATTCTAACCTGGAACTGACTAAATGTTCAGTACTTCAGGCTATTTCAATAGCATTGCCTAGTTTCGAGCAAACTCTCGTAGAATAACTATAGACAAGCAGTTGGGAAGTGGGTTTATTATCAAAATGTTGATTTAGATATGATTAGTAGATACCCATGTTCCAGCAAATTGTTTTGTTCAGTTTCATGTCCTAGCAAATTAAACCATGCATCAGATTTGGGAATGAAAACAGATAGTGGCCTCCAGGCTATAATAACAAGATATTTGTTCACTACATAATCTAGGAGCATTGCTCGAAATAATTCAGGCTCCTTGTTTGTACTGCAGCACTACTGGACTATTAAATTTATGTAAGCCACTATGTGAAAGGATCGATATGGTTGACTAGAGGGGGGGGTGAATTGGCAACTACCAATTTTTAGCTTTTCTTTACCAAATTAAACTTTGCATCAAAGTAGGTTGTCTAGATCTGCAACTAGGTGAGCAACCTATATGGTGCAATAACAACAAGCATACAAGCAAGCAAGGGAACAAACACTAAAGAGCTTGCACAAGTGAAGGTAAGAGATAACCAAGAGTGGATCCGGTGAAGACGAGGATGTGTTACCGAAGTTCCTTCCTTTTGAGGGGAAGTACGTCTCCGTTGGAGCGGTGTGGAGGCACAATGCTCCCCAAGAAGCCACTAGGGCCACCGTATTCTCCTCACGCCCTCACACAATGCGAGATGCCGTGATTCCACTATTGGTGCCCTTGAAGGCGGCGACCGACCCTTTACAAACAAGGTTGGGGCAATCTCCACAGCTTAATCGGAGGCTCCCAACAAGACCACGAAGCTTCACCACAATGGAATATGGCTCCGAGGTGAGCTCAACCGTCTAGGGAGCTCAAACACCCAAGAGTAACAAGATCCGCTAGGGATGAGTGGGGGAATCGAAAATCCCTTGGTGGAAGTGTAGATCGGAGCCTTCTCAACCACTCTCGAGCAAATCAACAAGTTCGATTGGCTAGGGAGATAGATCGGGCAAAATGAAGCTTGGAGTATTTAATGGAGCTTGAGCAATAAATGGAGCTTGGGGGAAGAAGAGGTCAGTGGAAAGGAAGAAGGGGGCTCCCTTTTATAGTGGGGGCAACAATCCCGTTGCCCCACCCAACCAGCCCCGCACAGGGCGGTACTACCACTGAGAGGGGGCGGTACTACCGCGAGGGGAGCGGTACTGCCACGCTGAGGAGACTAAAAGGGAAAAGCTCCAACTGCGGTACTACCGCGGTGGTAGGGCGGTACTACCGCTCCAGGAACGGTACTACCGCCACTACAACCGTGACTAGTGCCGCAAAACCCGACACGAGAAAAAGACCTCTCGAATCAAGGCGGTAGGAGCCAGACTGTCCAACGGTACTACGGCAGTGGGGTCAAGGGCGGTAGTACCGCTGCGGAGCGGTACTACCGCTTGTGACCCTTCGGCCGTAGTACCGCAGGCGGTGCAGTACTACCGCTGGGGCAAGAGAGAGAAGGAGAAGCGATCCCTCAAAGAAGCTGAGGACCAGGCGGAGGTGCCGGGCCCCCAGCGATACTACTGCTATGGAGCCACGGCGGTACTACCGCTGCGGAGCGGTACTGCCGCTTGTGGCTTCTCAGCGGTACTACCGCTGGGTGCACGGTACTGCCGCTCAGACCCAGACAGGACAAGAAAGAGAGGAGAGATCTCTTCAATGGACAGGAAAAGCTCGGAGGGTGAGAAGCTGATGTGTACGTGATGATTCCACCCATGCAAAACCCCAGCGGACCCCCTCTTGATAGTATGGTGCCCTCTACGCAACTAGTCCACCAAGAAAGAAACGAAAGAGCTACACCGTCTTGAAATACACTCCAAGGGAAAGAAGGTGTCTCGTGCGAGGGGAGAATCTGTGAATAATTCAAAGCACAAGATTAGTCCGCCAACATGTTGTCATCAATCACCAAAACTACCTAGAGAGAGATATGCCGTAACAATCTCCCCCTTTTTGGTGGATTGATGACAACTAGGGATTTGTGCAAGGAAAGGAAATGAAACAAGGAAAACTAAGAACTACAAAATATAGACGGGCTCCCCCAGAATGTGTGCACCTAGAGATGGCACGACACACACATTCGGATCAACACTCCCCCTATATTTTATAGTCCAACAATACTAAGCACGGGATCTGTGAGAGACGTGAATAGACAGGACAAGCATGCATCTTATAATAACCTACAGTACTCTGAAGAGACATAAGTAATAAGGTAGCGATAGGGAGCATATGTCTCACACCATATGTCTAGAACTTAGGTCTCACACCAAACCAAACCAAAAGAAACACGCAAGAAACCACAAGACGACTCAAACACGACACAAGAAGCAAAGTCCCTACACTCTCTCCCCCTTTGGCAGCGAGACACCAAAAAGGGGCATAGAGTGACACTACAACTCTAGGTGATGGGAGGTGGAAGAGCTCGAACATCACATCTCTGCATCTTCATCGTGGGTCGAAAACTGCTCGGCATCGGAGTTGGTCCAGTGGCAATTATGATGAATCCAGTCCTCCTCTTCAGTGATCTGACCCTCAGACCCACTGGCAACTATAGCTCCCATCTGACGCATGAGCTCCTTGTGGCACGTCCTGGCATGCTTCTCCGCCACATGAGTCATGTACTGGCCATGAGACTCCATGCAGAAAAGCTTCTTCATCTTACGCTTAAGCTTCTGTGCCCACGACGGTTCTGCACTAGAGGGGCCAAAGTTCTCCTCATGATCATCAGTAGCATCCTCACCCTCGGTCCCCATGGCAGCAGCAGCAGCATCGGCAGACGGACCCCCCGTGGCAGCAGTAGCAGATGGACCCCCTGTGTGAGGCGCTGTCCAGTTGTCCTTCTTCCTTAGACGCTTGATCTCATGAGACACCAAGTCTCCAGTCTCTAGCAACACTCTGGGATAAGTGTGTGCCTAGGCCCTCTCGATGAGCCTCATGATGAATGGACCATAGATAGGACACTTGCGCTCAGACACGGCAGATAGAAGTTCAGACCACATGACATGAGAGATATCCAGGCTCTCTCCAGTGCTTGCTTCCTTCTCATGCTGACAGAAAAGTAGCATGTCCACGAGGTAAGAGTGGACCATATCCAGATTCCCGATCCGAGGGAAGAGAGTCTCATGGAATATGCGATGAAGAATGTCCAGATACAGAGACAGCTCATAGGTCTTCTTCTCAGTCACCGGGTGAACCTTCACAGTGCAGTAGGGCCAAAGGGCTTGCTTGTGGGTGGATGTAGCATTGCGGTGAGGACGGAAACCGACAGGAGTCTCAAGCCCGGTATCCACCACATCAAGTAACTCCATGAAAGCCTTCCACTTGATAGAAAGCAGCTTGCCATTGGTCATCCATGTCAGAGTCCTGTCGACATCCGTCCCAAGATGGACGGTGGCATAGAATTGAGCTACCAAATCCGCATCAAAATCCTTGTTGAATTGCATGATCCTGAGAATGTTCAGCTGAGTGCACATCTGAAGAGCTTCGCCAAAGTACTCTGGGTCCTTCTCCATAGCATCAGTATCAATGGAGAGAACATCAAAAAAAAGAGTCTTCTTGGCCTTGATCACATCGAAGTATATGGCAAACTGAAAACGGTTCCAGAACGGGCGGTTGACCAAAGTGGGTTCTTGGGCCACCGCATAGGGGTTGCGGCAACGCTTCTCCCAAAACTCCTTGTTTGTCATCTCAGTCACAGTCTTCCCTTTGGGTTTCTAGGCAGCCCGCTTCGAATGCTGAGGAGGTGGAGGAACACTTGTAGATGAACTTGCTGGAGGCGGTTGGGTGCTCGAGGAACCACCGGCAGGCTCAGAGGTACGGTAGCGTTTTGATGTGGCACGCCCGGGGTTGATACGGCGACCTTGCTGCTCGGAAGGGTCATCACCTAGAGCCAAAAACAAGAAAACGCAAAGCAACCAGAAAGAAAGAGCATAAGCCAACAAGCACAACAAAAAGATCAAGGTGAGGTAAGAAAATGATGGAACTTGGCATACAGCGGTAGTACCGTGACCTGTCCGCGGTAGTACCGCCCCAAGCGGTAGTACCGCCCCAGAGGGAGCGGTAGTACCGCTCTAGGTCAAGTGGTAGTACCGCTCCAAAGGGAGCGGTAGTACTGCTTGAGGCGGATAAACAACAGTTTCCTAGCGCGAGGCAGAGAAACAGCGGTTTCCTACTTCTGTGGTCAGATCCGGCACTACCGGCCTACCAAATTCAAAAATAATCCTACCAAACTCTAATCTAGATAGTCTAGTTGCCTTCTCCAACCAACTCAAGCCTAGATTTAGCCAAAAATCTAGAGATGCAACCACCATTGCCCCTAAGAAACAAGAACTGAAAAGGAGACAAAACAAAAGAAGGAACGGTGGCAATACCAGCATCCATGGCAAGAGGACGTGGTGGGGATCGACTCCACCAAAGGAAATGAAGAGGGACGCCCCGGAGACGGAGATCCGCCGGAGCCCTCCCGCGGCGAGTGGAGGCTGGAGATAGAGGAAGAAAAAAGAGGGGTGAAGAGAATGGGTATGGGGGAGAAGAAACCTCCCCCTGCCCCCGACTTAACCCCCTGTCCTCGTCCCCCAGCGGTAGTACTGTGCTGGGGGGCAGTAGTACCACTTACAAGCGGTAGTACCGCACACCACCAGCGGTAGTACCGCCCAGCATGCCACGGCAACTGAACATACACGGCTTAGGCTCAACGAAACGACAAAAACAGCAAACACAACAGCAAACGAACAAGACACACCTCTTCACAAGAGGGCGGTGGCTGAGGCCACCTATGTTTGAGTCTAAAGGTATGGTATCGTGAAGATTTTAACCTTGGGCCCATGACCAAAACTCGTCTTTTAAGCACAAGTGCCATCAACAATGGCTAAAGTGAAAGACTTGATCAATTTATGCATAATGGGGGGAGGGAGAGTTCATTGAGAGAACAACACTCCCCCTATGTCCATGCCTACACCTAAACTAAACAACAAATTGAGCGTGGTAAGGTGTGCATGGGTTCAAGCCACATTGCTCGAATCAATGATATTTAGCTCATGCCTTAACTCGCGAAATCTTGCTTCATCCAAGGGCTTCGTGAAAATATCTGCAAGGTTGTCATGAGTGTTGACATAGTTGAGCTCGATCTCTCCTCGCCTAATGTGATCCCGGATGAAGTGATACCGAATCTCAATATGCTTCGTCTTGAAGTGTTGCAACGGGTTGAGAGAAATCTTGATGGCACTTTCATTGCCACACCAAAGAGGCACTTTGTCACAAGTGACACCGTAATCCTTTAAAGTTTGCCTCATCCATAAGAGTTGTGCACAACAACTACTGGCCGCAACATACTCCGCTTCGGTGGATGAGAGAGACACACAACTTTGCTTTTTGGAAGACCAACTTACCAAAGAGCAACCAAGGAATTGGCACCCTCCGGAAGTGGACTTCCTATCCACCTTGTCTCCCGCCCAATCGGAATCCGAGTACCCTACAAGCTTGAATTTTGATCCTCTTGGGTACCATAAGCCAAAGTTTGGGGTATGAGCCAAATATCGAAAGATTCGTTTGACCGCCACATAGTGACTTTCCTTGGGTGCGGCTTGAAACCGTGCACAAATTCCCACACTCGACATGATGTCCAGTCTAGATGCACAAAGGTAAAGCAAGGATCCAATCATGGAATGATATACCTTTTGATCCACCACTTTACCATTGGGATCTAAGTCAAGTTGGCACTTGGTGGGCATTGGAGTGGAAGCCGGCTTGACGTCACTTAGCTTGAATCTCTTGAGCATGTCTTGAGTGTATTTGGATTGATTGATGAAGGTTCCTTCTCTTCTTTGCTTCACTTCGAACCCTAGAAAGAACTTCAACTCCCCCATGGAGGACATCTCGAACTTTGAGGTCATGAGAGCGGCAAATTCCTCATTGAAAGCTTTGTTAGGAGAACCAAAGATAATATCATCAACATATAATTGGCACACAAACAACTCCCCTTTGACCTTCTTAGTAAAAAGAGTGGGGTCGATTATCCCAACTTCAAACCCACGGTCTTGTAACAACTCGGTAAGGTGGTCATACCACGCACGTGGGGCTTGTTTAAGGCCATAGAGTGCCTTATCGAGTTGATACACATGATCGGGAAAGTAGGGATCCTCGAACCTGGGGGGTTGCTTGACGTACACCAATTCATTAATGGGACCATTAAGAAAAGCACTCTTCACATCCATTTGATGTAACTTAAAGTTATGATGAGAAGCATATGCAATCAACATGCGAATGGATTCAAGACGAGCAATGGGAGCAAAGGTTTCACCGTAGTCGATACCCTCGACTTGGGAGTAGCCTTGTGCTACCAAACGAGCCTTGTTGCGAATGATAATCCCATGGGCATCTTGCTTGTTCTTGAATATCCACTTGGTTCCAATGACATCGTGGTTCCCCGTTGGCCTTAGCACCAATCTCCACACTTTGTTGCGCTCGAAGTTGTTGAGTTCTTCATGCATGGCATTGAGCCAATCCGGATCTTCTAGCGCCTCATAGACCTTGAGGGGTTCCACACAAGAGACAAACGTGTGATGCTCACAATAATTTGCTAATTGTCTACGAGTGCTTACCCCCTTTCTTAAGCTTCCAAGCACATTCGTCATGAGATGATCCTTGGTGGAGAGCTTGGAAGCAACCTTGGCGGCACGACGCTCTAATTCCTCCTCGGTGGTGAGTTGAGGAGTGGTTACTTGATCATCTTGAGCGTCGTCATGAACTTGTTCTTGGTCTTGAACTTGCTCGGGGGAGAGAACTTGACCTTGGGCATCACTTGGTGTGTCAACACCGTCTTGAGTATGATCTTGCCCTTGGTCTTGTCCATGAGGTTGAGGGCCCTCACTTTGTTCTTCGGAAGCGTGTGGGCCTTGGGTTGGTGATGGCTCCACTTGAGTGGAGCATTGTCCTTCTCCTTCAGCCACAAGGGGTTCCTCAATGGGTAGGATGAAACCAACACCCATTCTTCTTATGGCTTGAGGAGGAATTTCATCACCTACATCACAAGTGCCACTTTGCTCCACATGGGAGCCGTTATTCTCATCAAACTCCACGTTACACGTCTCCTCAATAAGTCCCGTGGATTTATTGAGGACATGGTAAGCATGAGAGTTTGTAGCATAGCCAACAAATATGCCCTCATAAGCTCTAGCCTCAAATTTAGACAATCGAACACCTTTCTTGAGAATGAAACACTTACACCCGAATACCCGGAAGTACTTGAGGTTGGGCTTGTTACCGGTGAGTATCTCATATGGAGTCTTGTTCAAGCCCTTGCGGAGGTAGAGCCGATTGGATGCATGACACGCGGTGTTGATGGCTTCGGCCCAAAAGTTGTACGGAGACTTGAACTCTGCCATCATGGTCCTTGCCGCATCCATCAACGTCCGGTTCTTCCTCTCCGCAACACCGTTTTGTTGAGGGGTGTATGGTGCGGAATATTGATGCTTGATGCCCTCATCACTAAGAAATTCATCCAAGGTGTAGTTCTTGAACTCGGTGCCGTTGTCACTTCTTATTGTCAAGATCTTTGCATTGTGTTGACGTTGTGCTTCATTTGCAAAGTCAATGACGGTTTGTTGGGTCTCGCTCTTCCTCTTGAAGAAATACACCCACGTGTACCTTGAGTAGTCATCCACAATCACCAAGCAATACTTTCTACCTCCAAGACTATCAAAGGATGGGGGCCCAAAAAGATCCATGTGAAGGAGCTCCAAGGGCCTCTTTGAATAAATGATAGTTGTGGGAGGGTGAGACTTCTCATGTAGCTTTCCTTCGATACAGGCACTGCAAGCACGATCTTTAACAAAACTAACATTCGTTAGTCCACGGACATGGTCCCCCTTTAGGAGACTTTGCAAAGATCTCATATTGACATGGGCTAAACGGCGATGCCAAAGCCATCCCACATCAACTTTAGCCATTAGGCATGTCACGGTCTTAGTGGGTCGCTCCGAAAAGTTAATCACATATAGACCATTCTTGACATGCCCAACAAAAGCTACTTTAAGAGTTTTGCTCCACAAGAGGGCCACGGTATCAATCTCAAAGAAAGGGGCAAAGCCCATGATTGCAAGTTGACGAACGGAAAGTAAATTGTATGCAAGGGACTCAACAAGCATGACCTTCTCGATCGTGAGATCATGAGAGATGACCACCTTGCCAAGTCCCAATACCTTAGAGGATGAGGCGTCACCCCACTCGACATTGATGGGCATAGATGGAACTTTGTGCACGTCCACCACCAAGTCCTTGCTTCCGGTCATATGATTTGTAGCTCCGCTATCGAGCAACCATGATCCACCACCGGAAGCAAACACCTACAAGAGATCAATGCTTGGTTTTAGGTACCCATTTTGTAATGGGTCCTTTGATGTTAGTAACAAGGGTCTTAGGAACCCAAATAGACCATTCAATGTGCTCATGAAGAGAACCAACAAATTTGGCATAAACATGCCCATCACTAGCTCGGCATAACACATAAGAAGGATTAAAATCGCCGGCTTTGTTGGGAGAGATGACATTGCCCTTCTTGACTTCATTCTTCTTCTCCTCGGGGACACTCTCTCCTGCCCTCACAAAGGTTTGCATGAGGGGAGGAGGTCGTTTGGTCTTGTCATTCTTCTTCTTGTTCTTGGAGTCGGGGACGTACCCAACCCCTTCCTTCGCCACACCTCCCTTTTGGTTGATCAAGAGATCGTTGAGGTTCTTCTTGCCTTGCATGCACGTCTCAAGACCTCTCTCAAGTTGCGCCTTCAACTTAGCATTTTCCTCAACAAGATGCATATGCTCACAACACGGGTTAGTAGCATTTGCATTATCAATCAAAACCATATGAGGAAAAGTTGCTTTCTCCTTAGTTAGCTTCACTTGGAGTTGATCATGAGACTCCTTGAGACTAGCATGAATACCCTTCAAGGCCTTGTGGGCCTTGTCAAGTATATCAAACTCCTCTTTGATTCTAGCAAGATCAACCCCAAGTTTGGCCTTCTCGGAATTTAGCACACGAGAAACAACGAGGGCATGATCATAATCTTTCTCTAACTTAGCATGATCAACGTTGTGTGACTCCTCAAGAGCCAAACGAAGGCCACGCTCTTCCTCAAGAGCATTGGAAAGATCCGAAATCTCATCGGCATAGTCACGACTATGCCCTTCCATCTTCGAGATGGTGTCTTCGTGAGCCTCGATCATGTCATTGGCCTCACCAAGTTGTTCCAAGAGAGCAACAAAGTGCTTCTTGGATTTTCCCTTGAGTTTGCCCATAAAGGCCTCAAACTCGTTAGCCTCCACATTAGCTCCCTCAACTTCATTAATGCTATCCGATGGGGAAGGATGATGAATGATGGTAGTTTTGATGTTGGAGGTTACCTTGTTGGTGGCTTTAGCCATGAGGCACTTGGCGGTGATGCTCTCGTTGGGTGAGTCGAAGAGAGACACTCGTGACGTTGTTGCAATGGCAATGGAGGCCATGGCAACCGACTCATCATCTTCATCATCGTCATCATCCTCATTGTACTCTTCTTGCACAACCAAGGCCTTGGGAGGAGTCTTCTTGGTGAAGTTGTTCTTGTTGGGGAATGACTTGGCCTTGTCCTTTCGGATGAGTTTGCCACCATTGTCTTCCCTCTTCTCATACGGGCATTCCGCAATGAAATGACTCACGTTGCCGCAATTGTAGCAAGTCCTTACACGTTGCTTGCCCCTTGTGCCACTCGAGTTGTTTTTGCTAAAGTTGGGCCTCGAGTTTTTCTTGCTCCAAAATTGCCTTGAAGCAAGTGCCATATGTTCATGGTATGCATACTTTGTATCTTCGGGGTTGCTCTCCTCTTCTTCCTCTTCTTCTTCTTCCACAGTGAGCTTGGCCTTTAATGCAAGGTTAGGCTTCTTTGCCCGTTGAGAACGGAGCACCGCATTGTCGGTGGTCTTGTCCAAAATGTTCATGGCCACAAACTCATCCAACACTTCACTTGATGTCAAAGTGTGGAAGTCCGGTCTTTGGCGAATGACGGAGGACATGGCCTTGTGGTAGGGCATCATTGCCTTGAGGAATTTGCGCTTGATCCAATTGTCATCCGTGTCCTTGCTCCCGTGATCTCCTAGTGAGACCGCGAGTTTGGTGACTCTCCGATAAAGCTCACGGGGTTCTTCATCTTCCTTCATTGCAAACTCATCGGCCTCATCTTGTACCACTTCATAGTTGGAGCGTTGAATGCTTGCGCTTCCCCGGTAGAGAGACATGACACAATGCCATGCATCTTT
Source organism: Triticum aestivum (assembly GCF_018294505.1). Classification (NCBI taxonomy): domain Eukaryota; kingdom Viridiplantae; phylum Streptophyta; class Magnoliopsida; order Poales; family Poaceae; genus Triticum; species Triticum aestivum. The sequence continues at coordinate 37,787,829 of NC_057809.1, forward strand.
GGCCAAGGCGAAGGGACAAAGATGAGGTAGGTCTTCGGGTGGAATTGCATCTTGAATGATGAAGAGAGCATTCTCATTGAATTGATTGTCCGCGGCTTCTCGAGGAGTGAAGTTGCTTGGATCATGTGGATAGAAACCTTCTTCAATGATTCTCCAAAGGTTAGTGTTCACATGATTTAAATGACGTTTAAAGTGGTAAACCCAAGAATCAAAATCCTCATTTTTCACAATCTTAGGAGGAGGACCGGCATGATTCAAATGAGTAGAAGGAACCGGTCCACCATAAACAAGTGGTGGTTCCACATGGGCAAAGATGCCGGTGCCATTCTCGCCACTAGAAGAAGGAGCCTTTTCACTACTAGCTTCCCCCTTGTCGGGGATAGCATTCGACACCTTGTTGGCGGGATCCCCCACTTTCAACGGTGCGGTGGATAGTTTAAGCCCCTCAAGAAATTTAGTAAACATGCTTTCAACTTCGGTCGTCATGGAGGTTTTCAATGTCTCCAAGGCTACATTGAACTCCTCACGAGAGACCGAAGTTCCCCCATCGCCCATAGACGAGATAGGATTCACACCGGAGTGTTCCTCCGCTCCGTCTACGATATCAACCATACTCTTCGGACGGTAAAGTCCTTACTAAAGAGACGAGGCTCTGATACCAATTGAAAGGATCGATATGGTTGACTAGAGGGGGGGGTGAATAGGCAACTACCAATTTTTAGCTTTTCTTTACCAAATTAAACTTTTCATCAAAGTAGGTTGTCTAGATGTGCAACTAGGTGAGCAACCTATATGGTGCAATAACAACAAGCATACAAGCAAGCAAGGGAACAAAAACTAAAGAGTTTGCACAAGTAAAGGTAAGAGATAACCAAGAGTGGATCCGGTGAAGACGAGGATGTGTTACCGAAGTTCCTTCCTTTTGAGGGGAAGTACGTCTCTGTTGGAGTGGTGTGGAGGCACAATGCTCCCCAAGAAGCCACTAGGGCCACCGTATTCTCCTCACGCCCTCACACAATGCGAGATGCCGTGATTCCACTATTGGTGCCCTTGAAGGTGGCGACCGAACCTTTACAAACAAGGTTGGGGCAATCTCCACAACTTAATCGGAGGCTCCCAACAAGACCACGAAGCTTCACCACAATGGAATATGGCTCTGAGGTGACCTCAACCGTCTAGGGTGCTCAAACACCCAAGAGTAACAAGATTCGCTAGGGATGAGTGGGGGAATCGAAAATCCCTTGGTGGAAGTGTAGATCGGAGCCTTCTCAACCACTCCCGAGCAAATCAACAAGTTTCATTGGCTAGGGAGATAGATCGGGCAAAATGAAGCTTGGAGTATTTAATGGAGCTTGGGGGAAGAAGAGGTCAGTGGAAAGGAAGAAGGGGCTCCCTTTTATAGTGGGGGCAACAATCCCGTTGCCCCCCACCAACCAGCCCCGCACATGGCGGTACTACCGCTGAGAGGGGGCGGTACTACCGCCAGGGGAGCGGTACTGCCGCGCCATCCAGCGGTACTGCCGCGCTGAGGAGACTAAAAGGGAAAAGCTCCAACTGCGGTACTACCGCGGAGGTAGGGTGGTACTACCGCTCCAGGAACGGTACTACCGCCACTACAACCGTGACTAGTGCCGCAAAACCCGACATGAGAAAAAGACCTCTCGAATCGAGGCGGTAGGAGCCAGACTACCCAACGGTACTACGGCATTGGGGTCAAGGGCGGTAGTACCGCTGCGGAGCGGTACTACCGCTTGTGACCCTTCGGCCGTAGTACCGTAGGCGGTGCGGTACTACCGCTGGGGCAAGAGAGAGAAGGAGAAGCGATCCCTCAAAGAAGCTGAGGACCAGGCGGAGGTGCCGGGCCCCCAGCGGTACTACTACTGTGGAGCCACGGCGGTACTACCGCTGCGGAGCGGTACTACCGCTTGTGGCTTCTCAGCGGTACTACCGCTGGGTGCATGGTACTGCCGCTCAGACCCAGACATGACAAGAAAGAGAGGAGAGATCTCTTCAATGGACAGGAAAAGCTCGGAGGGTGAGAAGCTGATGTGTACGTGATGATTCCACCCATGCAAAACCCCGGCGGACCCCCTCTTGATAGTACGGTGCCCTCTACGCAACTAGTCCACCAAGAAAGAAACGAAAGAGCTACACCGTCTTGAAATACACTCCGAGGGAAAGAAGGCGTCTCGTGCCAGGGGAAAATCTGTGAATAATTCAAAGCACAAGATTAGTCCGCCAACATGTTGTCATCAATCACCAAAACTACCTAGAGAGAGATATGTCGTAACACTATGTGACCAATATGTGATCAAATTCTAGCGCTCTGCTTACTGTATATGAGCATACTCTCTTTACTAGTTATTCTAATGAGGCCTATGAAGTTACTGTATATGACTCATATCTGACGTTTTTGTTGTGTGTCTGGTTTTTCAGGATGTGGGTGGTGCAGTGGCCGCAAGAACACGCTCGGCAGCGTCTAGGCCGGGTCAGGGCGGCTGACAGCGTTGGCTACTTCCTTACAAGGACTACAAGCTCTCCCATGACTACACGACCCTCCAGGTCCCGTCTGCATGCCCGCTCCCTCCTCCCTGCCTCCTGCAGGTACCTGTTTAGGCCGCAAGCGGACCTGACATGCTTATGAGTTTAGCATATGCGCTGTGTTATGTTCAGCTTCTTATGTGTCATAGAAATGTCCTTGTGTTGCATAGTAGGCCCTGAATTATTCATGTTGATGGCGATGAGATGACATGCTTATGAATTATTCATGTTGCTTCCTATGTAAGCTTGCTAATGAATATGATTGACTTAATGAAACTGATGTCAATGCACTTGCGCACGGTTTTGCACCTGATGCTGGTTTTGCACCGATGCTGGTTTTGCCTGGATGTGCAGCAGTCGTTTTGTTTGATTGTTAATTGTTGGGTGCTGGCTGGCGTACAATTTAATTTGTCTGCATGGTTGCTTAGTGCAGCAGCACTTGGCAATGTGTAGCAGTGAGTGCACTCGCTAGTTAGCCCACTTAGCATTAGTATGATATTGAAAGACTATTGTGCCTCCTGATTTTATGCCTGTTCAATCAAACGCTCAATTTACTTGCTTTGATGTAATTCCTGGATTCCTGACTAGGGTTATCCTAGCCTATTTATTTATTGTGAGCGAGTTACTTTTTTGTACCCTTTTTAGATCATCCATTCCCTGTATCTGAGGTCTGGGCCAGTGTGTGTCCAGGTTCATTCTTTTTGTGTCCCTTTCAAAGTGTTCATATGGTGGTGTGTCACCGAGTTCCAGTGTGCTGCTGTTAGCCGTTGATATGCATGGTGGTGCCTGCTTATGTCTGTTCATATGTAGAATCTCTGGCCGATGTTTGTTTTGATTGATGTGCGTTCATTACCAATTCCTGAGGATGATTTGTGTTCCTCATGGCGATTAGTCTCGGACGCTACAAGCTATTCTCTGTTGTGTGGTATATCCTGATTGGTGGCATTCTATGTGCCAACTTATCCTGGAAACGACACATACATTCATATTCAGTCCTCTGTAATTTTTTTTCTCTGTGTTAAATGATCTAAATGTGCGGACCAAATGATCTCATAGTTTGAATGCACCATAGTTTTGCATAACCTTGGTACATTTACATGCACACGCATACACATTTGACTGCTGAGTGTTTGAATTATTGGAATGTGGGGGTTGGTCTGTTTATTCCCATGTTCTTAAGTTTTGTGTATTTAGGCTGTAACTCTTAAGATATCATTGTAGCTATAAGTAGACTGCAAGTTACCAGCAGATTGTAATGGCAGTCTAATTATCACTTTAATTTTCTCCCAAATGACTGTAAGTGGAATGTACATTGTGACACCACTGATGCCAGACCTACAAACAGTAGTTTGATGGATCTGTAGGGTTTTTTGGGCGGTGGTATTACGATAGTTGTAGCTCACATGTTTGAAACCAGGTCCAGTTCCAACCCGATTAGGATTGGCCTTTTAGCAGCATGGATTTACCAAGTTGGGATGTTGGGATAGTTGGATTCCTGTTGTCTCTTGTAGCACCAAATGCTAGTATGTGTTTTACTAAAGTCATCAGATAGTTAACTCACTGTGAGATGTCCACACTTGTTTTGTTAACAAACATGAACTGTTAAGTCATCTATTCCTGGCTGTTTCTTTTGTTCAGTATATACGTGTGCTTTTTGTTCTTTTGTTCTATTCACTGTGTGAGTATAGTTTCTTGTTGGCACCAAGGTGTTTGAGATGGTCTTCCTGTTGGTGCATGAGAAAGAGGAAGTGAAGTCATTGATTTGTCCACCGAGGAAGAGGAAGCGTGAAGTCTTTGATTTGTCCAGAGGGTAAGTCATCGGTCTATCCCACTCTTCCTTTGCTATGTGATTGTGACCTCCATGTGTTATCTACTTATCTAGACACTTTGGTTCATATACTATTCTTGTGATTTTCCAATGCTATGTCAAAAATGAATCTGTAACCTTTAATGAATTCAATGTATGATCGTGATGAAAATGAATGAATGAGTGATATCATACCAACTTGTTTTTGCCCTTGATCAGTATCATTTGTGGTAGCTCCTAAGCAACATGATCTTTTTCTTGCTCCGAGATCCCAAGTGTGGTGTTGTACTTTTGTTGTGCTTGATTGATGTCCTGCTAGCTGCTACTGTTAATTGTTACTGCCATGATGTTAACACTGCTTAGAATATGTTATGCGCCATAATTCTAGTAGTATTTGTTGTCAAAAGCATGATTGTATTGTGAGCCATCAATTTCTTGGAGTCTTCTTAGAGCTTGCTGCTTGTGTATTTGTTTATTATTTTGTTCAATATTCTTTTCCTAGTTGTTGTATGTTTGAGGATATTACTTTCATTCTGAATTCACAGCTATGATAATGATCGTTTCCTGTCTTTTACAGGAGCTCCAGGCTCAAGAAGTTGGAAAAAGGGAACGCTTCATCTTTGTAGCTAATTATATGTTCCTGGATGATGTGAATGGTTGTTATAGTATTTCATAGCAGCACTTTTGTAGTTGTTCTAAATTCCCGGATGATGTGAACTATGGCATGATTGTAATATATATAATATACTCATTTTGGTCGCCATTTATGAAAATTTGTCTGATTGGGGCTCTCTGGACCAAAATACTGGTTACTTTATTGTTGATACTTTATTGTTGATATGTCGGAAATGAAACATATACTATTTGGGCCCTAAAAAGGCCACAAATCAAACAATTCAGGAAAAATGAACAAAATTACTAAAAGAATCAATTGTGAAAAGGCGATGGCCAAGTAAATAAAAAGGCTTAGGCCCAAAAACAAAATAGATCACAAAAAGGCCATGATCCATGAAATAAAAAGGCCAAATTGTTGGGCCAGGCCCATGTAGCTAGAGAAAATTAATATAGAAAATATATAGTAAAAAGGCCGAATTGTTGGGTTAGGCCCATGTAGAAAAACGAATTGGACCGGGCTGAATCTTGTGCCACATCAGCTTGCCACGCTGGATGCCTACGTGGCCTGGGGAGGTTGCTAGTGACCAAAACGCCACAGTGGACATATTTTGGTCATAAACGTCTACGACCATTCCAGAAGAAAGGTCGCTATAGTCAGTTTACGACCGCCAGCTTTTGACCTTCTGTTTTTGGTCACAAAAAGGTCGCAAATGAAATACCATGACCTTTCGGTGACCAATAGTGGTGGTCACAAGTTGACATATTTCTTGTAGTGTGGGGGCTGGCGAGGGAGCGGACCTCGAGGTTGAGAGGCGCGGAGCGCCAGAGGTGGCGCCATCGGCGGGAGAGCGCATGTGTGCGGCCGCCGTCCTTGGTGGGGAGGAGGGAGATGATGGCGCCGAGGGCATCGTTCAGGAGGCGGCTGATGAGATCGTCGTCGACCTCATCGCAATCGGGTCCGGCCGCCGCCGGCCTCCTTCCTCTCCATGGCCGCCGCGGCAGAAGAGAGGGTTTGGGGTGCCGAAGTCTTGGGCTTGGGATTTGGGTATGAAATTTCAGCAAAGAGTAAAATGCAAGCGCGGTCCTAATTCTTTCCCAAAAGTGTCGATTGGGTCCTAATTCTTTCAAAATGCACATCTGGGTCCTAATTCTTTCTAAGTTGTTCATCTGAGGTCCTAATTTTGTCTGACCGCCACTGACCAGCTCGCGTGGCGCTTTGACCGCCGCCACGTCGACTCGAGGGCCCACGTGGGAGATTTCCCGCGGTTGGAGGTTGGGAATTTAAGCAGTTTGGCCCCTGGAGTTTATGCTTTCCTCATTCCCTGGTCCCTAGGTCTTCTACTCGCTCTCTCCCTCTCTCTGGCTTCGTGCCGTTGCCGCCATGTCTGCCGCCGCTAGCTCGTCTGCTGTGAAGCACCGCGGGAAGAAGGCTGCCCAAGCGCCTCCTCCACCTCCGGCATTAGCCCTTTTCTCGCCGCCCATCTCATTGCCGGCCCAAGAGGGTATGCTGCCGTTGGTACCATGCCCTAGCTGCCGCATTCGATCTACGATTCATCTTGTGTCAAAATCGGAGGCAAATCCTGGTAGGATTTTCTACAAGTGCCCCAATCACCATGTAAGATCTTCTACAAGTGCCCAATCGATTTGATGTTTGCGTGTTTCTTTTTGGCTAAATTTTTTTACTCAATTTCTGTCAGATTCCACCAAATCATTGCCAACATTATTATTGGGAAGATGGACCAGACAACTATTTTGATTTTTTGGTGAGAGGTGGGTACATCAGCCCTGGATTGAGCAGTTTCGATTCGGCTGGTGTCATTGCAAGTGAAGAAACAAAGGTGCAAGTGAAGAAGCAGAGCACTGTTGAGACTGTGGTGTATGCAGAAGCAATGCAGAAGATGAATGAGCTCATTTTTCTATGTAGGAGTATTCTCAGTGCACTTGTTGTACTGATTGTAGTAGTGGTGTATGTAGGATTTAAGAAGTGATGTCGTAGTATGATGTATCCAGTGTTCAATGCTTGTTGGTGTATCCAGATGTTGATCATGTACTGTTGCAATGAAATTGAACTAAAATTTGGCAGCATTTTGGTTGTTTTTCTGTACTTTGGCAGCAATTTTTTACTAGCATTGATAGCACAAATAAACAGTAATATACACGGCCTTTCTTTTACTAGTAATTGAACATAAAAGCAGTCTGAAAGATAGATAGATGGATTCAACATTACAAGGTCTTGAAGTTGTGCAACAAAAGTAGGAAACATCATAACATTTCCATGGTTTGTGTGAAACCCAAAGCCACATCTCAGCATGAGGTTTCATTACAAACCATCTTGTTTCCTAAGCAAAAGAAAAACATCCTTCTCTTCACTTCTGAGTTGTTGGGGCTTTGTTCTCCTTAATTTTTTTCACTTTCTTCCTTCTCTTCAAACCTAGTGTAGCAGTAGTATGGCTTCTTGGAGGTGGCAGGGCATCTCTACAGTTTGCAATGAACTGGCTTTCTGGTAAAGGAGCCGGCACTGCTGTTTGAGATTGTTGAGTAGCTATAGCCTACAAACCAACCAAACATGTAGTTATTAATGTAGGTGAATTTCTGGAAGAACATATGGCATTGCATTTATTAACATTGCATTTGAATAAAAAGCTCTCACTTGGTCCTGTAAAATCTCAGTCACAGTAGATGAAGCAAGATCATAAGTCATAGAAGAAGATATCATATTAGATGTACTTCTGCCCACTTGTGGACTTGCCTTTTTCTACAAAAAAAATCAGAAATGTTGTTGAGCATTGCAATTTCAGAAATATGTCAACATTTAAGGGAAACATTTAAGGGAAATGCACCTTGCAACTGGGCCTTCTCTTGATAGGTAGTTTAGTTCTTTGTTGTGTTTCTGGAAGCACAACCTGAATTGGCGCATGTTCTTGTACTGCTGGCTCATCTTCTGTTGTTGGCACATGTTCTGTTGCTGCATGTTCTGCTGCTGGATCATGTTCTGCTGCTGGATCATGTTCTGCTACTAGCTCCTGTTCTGCTCCTGCCTCATGTGCTGCTCCAGGATCTTGTGTTGTTGTTGGTTGTCCTCTACCTAGTTCAGGGCACTTTCTTTTATTGTGTCCTGGTTGATTGCACACACTGCAGTGCCCAATAATGCCATGTCTGCTCATCCTAGTTCCATTGTCCTCCTCTAGTGGGTTCTTCTTTCTCTTCTTTCCAGGCCTACCAACTTTCTTCTCATAGTTTGGTGGCAGCATTTGAGGCCCATTAGTTTTAGGCCACACTCTAGGATCACTACATGGCATTATGATCTTGCCATAAGCAGCTTTGAAAGCATCAATGTTGTATCACTTGTTGACAACATCCTCTGGTTTAATTCTTTCATGTCTTAAACATGCAACTCCATGTCTACATGGAATTTCAGAGAGCTGCCATGCCCTACAAGAGCACTCCTCCTTCTGTATGTTCACATCATACTCCCCAACCATGCCCATAACATGAAATATGTGTTGTCCAGCTGGTAATGCAGTGCAGTTGTTGGACATGTTAATATTTTTGTCCAGTTTCTTTCTAATTTTGGGACAAATTTGACCACACATCTCCTCAGATTCCTGATTCTTGCTATAAAACCTAGTCATTAATTGGTCCTTGATCTTCTTAAGACAAGTAACTATAGGCATTTCTCTGGCATCAAGTATATACCTATGAAATCACTACAGTTAGAACAAATGAAATGCTACAGTACTGACAATATGAAATGGTACAGTTCCAATAGTATTAAAGGATGCAGTATGACAATTTAAATGATACAATACTACCACTTACTTGTTGAACACTTCACAGCTGTTGTTCAGAAGCAAATCACACTTTGGGAGTTCATGGAAATAGGCCTTGCACCACTGCCTTGGGTCAATTGCATCCAAGTAATCATAGGCCCCCTGGTCTAGCTCTTTCATCTCTTGCATGTACTTCTTCCAGTCTGCCTCATGTGTAGCTCTTGCAATTTTCCACAATTTATTCTTGAATACATCACCTTTCCAGTTCTTTGCAAAGTTTTGATGCAGATGCCTCACACAAAATCTATGTTGTGCATGAGGAAATATTGCATTGACAGCATTGATCAACCCCTACATACATTGTAGAATAAACAAATGAAATGATATAGTATGATAATATGAAATGCTACAGTATGATAATATGAAATGCTACAGTATGATAATATGCAATGTTCTGACTACCTTCTGCCTATCACTCATCAATGTCCATGGTGATGTGTTTTGTATGTTCAGATCCTCCTTCAGTGTGTTCAAGAACCACTTCCATGTGACAGTATCTTCCACTTCTACTATGGCAATTGCAATGGGAAAGATACAATCGTTAGGATCAACTCCAACAGCTGCCAGCATCACTCCACCATACTTGTTCTTAATGTGACACCCATCAATGCATATAATGGGCCTACAAGCTAGCAGAAAACCCCTTTTGCATGCATCTAAGGCCATGTAGCAGTTCTCAAACTTTCCATTGTTTGCATTCACAAACATGGTACTGCCAGGGTTTGACCTTCTGATTTCAACTACAAAGTCCCACAGTAAATTATACTGCTCAAGTTCATCTCCATGAATTTTCTTTAGTGCAATCCTCCTTGCTCTAGCTAGCTTACTTCTAGTAGGTTGCATGTTGTAGTCCAACTGAACAAGTCGGCCAAAGTTCTGCAGTGTCATCTTCTCATCTGCTCTAAATGTTACCACATACTTTCCAGCCAAATATCTTGTTGTAAATTGCTTGAGTGCCCACTCTCTTTCACATGTATGGTGACCCACATACTTCTTCACAACCCATGCTTTGGTCCTGCTGTCAGGTGCAGCAAACAAGTGAAGGAAATATGCCCTAGAGGCAATAATAAAGTTATTGTTTATTTCCTTATTTCATGATAAATGTTTATTATTCATGTTATAATTGTATTAACCGGAAACATAATACATGTGTGAATACATAGACAAACAGAGTGTCACTAGTATGCCTCTACTTGACTAGCTCGTTAATCAAAGATGGTTATGTTTCCTAACCATAGATAAAGAGTTGTTATTTGATTAACGGGATCACATCATTAGGTGAATGATCTGATTGACATGACCCATTCCATTAGCTTAGCACCCGATCGTTTAGTATGTTGCTATTGCTTTCTTCATGACTTATACATGTTCCTATGACTATGAGATTATGCAACTCCCGTTTGCCGGAGGAACACTTTGTGTGCTACCAAACGTCACAACGTAACTGGGTGATTATAAAGGTGCTCTACAGGTGTCTCAAAAGGTACATGTTGGGTTGATGTATTTCGAGATTAGGATTTGTCACTCCGATTGTCGAAGAGGTATCTCTGGGCCCTCTCGGTAATGCACATCACTTAAGCCTTGCAAGCAATGCAACTAATGAGTTAGTTGCGAGATGATGTATTACAGAACGAGTAAAGAGACTTGCCGGTAATGAGATTGAACTAGGTATTGGATACCGACGATCGAATCTCGGGCAAGTAACATACCGATGACAAAGGGAACAACGTAGGTTGTTATGCGGTCTGACCGATAAAGATCTTCGTAGAATATGTAGGAGCCAATATGGGCATCCAGGTCCCGCTATTGGTTATTGACCGGAGACGTGTCTCGGTCATGTCTACATTGTTCTCGAACCCGTAGGGTCCGCACGCTTAAGGTTTCGATGACAGTTATATTATGAGTTTATGAGTTTTGATGTACCGAAGGAGTTCGGAGTCCCGGATGAGATCGGGGACATGACGAGGAGTCTCGAAATGGTCGAGACGTAAAGATTGATATATTGGATGACTATATTCGGACATCGGAAAGGTTCCGAGTGATTCGGGTATTTTTCGGAGTTCCGGAGAGTTACGGGAATTCGTCGGGAGAAGTATTGGGCCTTATTGGGCCTTACGGGAAAGAGAGAGGGGCTGCCTAGGGCAGGCCGCGCGCCCCCCCAAGGCCTAGTCCGAATTGGACTAGGGGGAGGGGCTGCGCCCTTTCCTTGTTTCCTACTCCTACTACATGGAAGGACTCCTAGTTGAACTAGGAAAGGGGGAATCCTACTCCCGGTGGGAGTAGGGCTCCCCTAGGGCGCGCCATCGAGAGGGCCGGCCCTCCCCTCCTCCACTCCTTTATATACGGGGGCAGGGGGCACCCCATAGACACAAGTTGATCCACGTGATCTTATTCTTAGCCGTGTGCGGCGCCCCCTGCCACCATAGTCCTCGATAATATTGTAGTGGTGCTTAGGCGAAGCCCTGCGACAGTAGTACATCAAGATCGTCACCACGCCGTCGTGCTAACGGAACTCTTCCCCGACACTTTGCTGGATCGGAGTCCGGGGATCGTCATCGAGCTGAACGTGTGCTAAAACTCGGAGGTGCCATTGTTTCGGTGCTTGATCGGTCAGGCCATGAAGACGTACGACTACATCAACCGCGTTGTCATAACGCTTTCGCTGTCGATCTACAAGGGTACGTAGATCACACTCTCCCCTCTCGTTGCTATGCATCACCATGATCTTGTGTGGGCGTAGGAAAATTTTGAAATTACTACGTTCCCCAACAGTGGCATCCGAGCCTAGGTTTTATGGTTTGATGTTATATGCACGAGTAGAACACAAGTGAGTTGTGGGCGATATAAGTCATCCTGCCTACCAGCATGTCATACTTTGGTTTGGCGGTATTGTTGGATGAAGCGGCCCGGACCGACATTACGCGTACGCTTACGCGAGACCGGTTCTCCCGACGTGCTTTGCACACAGGTGGCTTGCGGGTGACTGTTTCTCCAACTTTAGTTGAACCGAGTGTGGCTACGCCCGGTCCTTGCGAAGGTTAAAACGGAGTCAAATTGACAAACTATCGTTGTGGTTTTGATGCGTAGGTGAGATTGGTTCTTGCTTAAGCCCGTAGCAGCCACGTAAAACTTGCAACAACAAAGTAGAGGACGTCTAACTTGTTTTTGCAGGGCATGTTGTGATGTGATATGGTCAAGACATGATGCTAAATTTTATTGTATGAGATGATCATGTTTTGTAACCGAGTTATCGGCAACTGGCAGGAGCCATATGGTTGTCGCTTTATTGTATGCAATGCAATCGCGATGTAATGCTTTACTTTATCACTAAGCGGTAGCGATAGTCGTGGAAGCATAAGATTGGCGAGACGACAACGATGCTACGATGGAGATCAAGGTGTCGCGCCGGTGACGATGGTGATCATGACGGTGCTTCGGAGATGGAGATCAAAGGCACAAGATGATGATGGCCATATCATATCACTTATATTGATTGCATGTGATGTTTATCTTTTATGCATCTTATCTTGCTTTGATTGACGGTAGCATTATAAGATGATCTCTCACTAAATTATCAAGAAGTGTTCTCCCTGAGTATGCACCGTTGCGAAAGTTCTTCGTGCTGAGACACCACGTGATGATCGGGTGTGATAGGCTCTACGTTCAAATACAACGGGTGCAAAACAGTTGCACACGCGGAATACTCAGGTTATACTTGACGAGCCAAGCATATACAGATATGGCCTCGGAACACGGAGACCGAAAGGTCAAGCGTGAATCATATAGTAGAGATGATCAACATAGTGATGTTCACCAATGAAACTACTCCATCTCACGTGATGATCGGACATGGTTTAGTTGATTTGGATCACGTGATCACTTAGAGGATTAGAGGGATGTCTATCTAAGTGGGAGTTCTTAAGTAATATGATTAATTGAACTTAAATTTATCATGAACTTAGTCCTGGTAGTATTTTGTAAATCATGTTGTAGATCAATAGCTCGCGTTGTTGCTTCCCTGTGTTTATTTTGATATGTTCCTAGAGAAAATTGTATTGAAAGATGTTAGTAGCAATGATGCGGATTGGATCCGTGATCTGAGGTTTATCCTCATTGCTGCACAGAAGAATTATGTCCTTGATGCACCGCTAGGTGACAGACCTATTGCAGGAGCAGATGCAGACGTTATGAACGTTTGGCTAGCTCAATATGATGACTACTTGATAGTTTAGTGCACCATGCTTAATGGCTTAGAATCGGGACTTCAAAGACGTTTTGAACGTCATGGACCATATGAGATGTTCCAGGAGTTGAAGTTAATATTTCAAGCAAATACCCGAGTTGAGAGATATGAAGTCTCCAACAAGTTCTATAGACAAAAGATGGAGGTGAATTGCTCAACTAGTGAGCATGTGCTCAGATTGTCTGGGTACTACAATCGCTTGAATCAAGTGGGAGTTAATCTTCCAGATAAGATAGTGATTGACAGAATTCTCTAGTCACCATGACCAAGTTAGTAGAACTTCGTGATGAACTATAGTATGCAAGGGATGACGAAAACGACTCCCGAGCTTTTCATGATGATGAAATCGATGAAGGTAGAAATCAAGAAAAACATCAAGTGTTGATGGTAGACAAGACCACTAGTTTCAATAAAAGGGCAAAGGGAAGAAGGGGAACTTCAAGAAGAACAGCAAGCAAGTTGCTGCTCAAGTGAAGAAGCCCAAGTCTGGACCTAAGCCTGAGACTAAGTGCTTCTACTGCAAAGGGACTGGTCACTGGAAGCGGAACTACCCCAAGTGATTGGCAGATAAGAAGGATGGCAAAGTGAACATAAGTATATTTGATATACATGTTATTGATGTGTACTTTACTAGTGTTTATAGCAACCCCTCAGTATTTGATACTAGTTCAATTGCTAAGATTAGTAACTCGAAACGGGAGTTGCAGAATAAATAGAGACTAGTTAAGGGTGAAGTGACGATGTGTGTTGGAAGTGGTTCCAAGATTGATATGATCATCATCGCACACTCCCTATAAATTCGGGATTAGTGTTGAACCTAAATAAGTGTTATTTGGTGTTTACGTTGAGCATGAATATGATTTGATCATGTTTATTGTAATACGGTTATTCATTTAAGTAAGAGAATAAATTGTTGTTCTGTTTACATGAATAAAACCTTATATGGTTACACACCCAATGAAAATAGTTCGTTGGATCTCGATCATAGTGATACACATAATCATAATATTGAAACCAAAAGATGCAAAGTTAATAATGATAGTGCAACTTATTTGTAGCACTGCCGTTTAGGTCATATTGGTGTAAAGCGCATGAAGAAACTCCATGCTGATGGGCTTTTGGAATCACTTGATTATGAATCAGTTGATGCTTGCGAACCATGCCTCATGGGCAAGATGACTAAGACTCTGTTCTTCGGAACAATGGAGCGAGCAACAGATTTGTTGGAAATCATACATACTGATGTATGTGGTCCGATGAATATTGAGGCTCGCGATAGGTATCATTATTTTCTGATCTTCACAGATGATTTGAGCAGATATGAGTATATCTACTTGATGAAACATAAGTCTGAAACATTTGAAAAGTTCAAAGAATTTCAGGCTTCTACGATCTGATCGCGGAGACAAATATTTGAGTTACGAGTTTGGTCTTCAATTAAAACAATGTGGAATAGTTTCACAAATTCGTGCCACCCGGAACACCACAGCATAATGGTGTGTCCGAACGTCATAGCCGTACTTTATTAGATATAGTGCAAATCTATGATGTTTCTTACCGATTTACCACTATCGTTTTTGAGGTTATGCATTAAAGACAGCTGCATTCACGTTAAAAAGGGGCACCATCTAAGTCCGTTGAGACGACACAATCTGAACTGTGGTTTAGCAAGAAACCAAAGCTGTCGTTTCTTAAAGTTTGGGGTTGTGATGCTTATGTGAAAAAGTTTCATCCTGATAAGCTCAAAACCAAATCGGAGAAATATGTCTTCATAGGATACCCAAAAGGAGACTGTTGGGTACACCTTCTATCACAGATCCTAAGGCAAGACATTCGTTGCTTATAATGGATCCTTTCTAGAGAAGGAGTTTCTCTCGAAAGAAGTGAGTGGGAGGAAAGTAGAACTTGATAAGGTAATTGTACCTTCTCCCTTATTGGAAAGTAGTTCATCACAGAAATATGTTCCTGTGACTACTACACCAATTAGTGAGGAAGCTAATGATGATGATCATAAAACTTCAGATCAAGTTACTACCGAATCTCGTAGGTAAACCAGAGTGAGATCCGCACCAGAGTGGTACAGTAATCCTGTTCTGGAAGTCATGTTACTAGACCATGACGAACTTGCGAACTATGAGGAAGCGATGATGAGCCCAGATTCCGCAAAATGGCTTGAGGCCATGAAATCTGAGATGGGATTCATGTATGAAAACAAAGTATGGACTTTGGTTGACTTGCCCGATGATCGGCAAGCCATAGAAAATAAATGGATCTTCAAGAGGAAGACGGACGTTGATAGTAGTGTTACTATCTACAAAGCTAGAATTGTCGCAAAAGGTTTTCGACAAGTTCAAAGTGTTGACTACGATGAGAGTTTCTCACTCGTATCTATGCTTAAGTCTGTCCGAATCATGTTAGCAATTGCCGCATTTTATGAAATCTGGCAAATGGATAAACAAAACTGCATTCCTTAATGGATTTCTTAAAGAAGAGTTGTATATGATGCAACCAGTAGGTTTTGTCAATCCTAAAGGTGCTAACAAAATATGCAAGCTCCAGCGATTCATCTATGGACTGGTGCAAGCATCTCGGAGTTGGAATACATGCTTTGATAAGTTGATCAAAGCATATAGTTTTATACAGACTTGCGGTGAAGCCTGTATTTACAAGAAAGTGAGTGGGAGCACTACAACATTTCTGATAAGTATATGTGAATGACATATTGTTGATCGGAAATAATGTAGAATTATTCTGTAAAGCATAAAGGAGTGTTTGAAAGGAGTTTTTCAAAGAAAGACTTCTGTGAAGCTGCTTACATATTAAGCATCAAGATCTATAGAGATACATCAAGACGCTTGATAAGTTTTTTCAATAAATACATACCTTGACAAGATTTTGAAGTAGTTCAAAATGGAACAGTCAAAGAAAGAGTTTCTTGCCTATGTTATAAGGTGTGAAATTGAGTAAGACTCAAAGCCCGACCACGGCAGAAGATAGAAAGAGAATGAATGTCATTCCCTATGCCTTGGTCATAGGTTCTATAAAGTATGCCATGCTGTGTACCAGATCTATTGTATACCCTACCACTGAGTTTGGCAAGGGAGTACAATAGTGATCTAGGAGTAGATCACTGGACAGCGGTCAAAATTATCCTTAGTGGAATAAGGATATGTTTCTCGATTATGGAAGTGAAAAAAGGTTCGTCGTAAAGGGTTACGCCTATGCAAATTTTGACACTAATCTAGATGACTCTAAGTCTCGGTCTAGATACATATTGAAAGTGGGAGCAATTAGCTAGAGTAGCTCCATGCAGAGCATTGTTGACATAGAAATTTGCAAAATACATGCGGATCTGAATGTGGCAGACCCGTTGACTAAGATTCTCTCACAAGCAAAACATGATCACACCTTAGTACTCTTTGGGTGTTAATCACATAGTGATGTGAACTAGATTACCGAATCTAGTAAACCCTTTGGGTATTGGTCACATGGCGATGTGAACTATGGGTGTTAATCACATGATGATGTGAACTATTGATGTTAATCACATGGTGATGTGATCTAGATTATTGACTCTAGTGCAAGTGGGAGACTGAAGGAAATATGCCCTAGAGGCAATAATAAAGTTATTATTTATTTCCTTATTTCATGATAAATGTTTATTATTCATGCTATAATTGTATTAACCGGAAACATAATACATGTGTGAATACATAGACAAACAGAGTGTCACTAGTATGCCTCTACTTGACTAGCTCGTTAATCAAAGATGGTTATGTTTCCTAACCATAGACAAAGAGTTGTTATTTGATTAACGGGATCACATCATTAGGTGAATGATCTGATTGACATGACCCATTCCATTAGCTTAGCACCCGATCGTTTAGTATGTTGTTATTGCTTTCTTCATGACTTATACATGTTCCTATGACTATGAGATTATGCAACTCCCGTTTGCCGGAGGAACACTTTGTGTGCTACCAAACGTCACAACGTAACTGGGTGATTATAAAGGTGCTCTACAGGTGTCTCCAAAGGTACATGTTGGGTTGACGTATTTCGAGATTAGGATTTGTCACTCCGATTGTCGGAGAGGTATCTCTGGGCCCTCTCGGTAATGCACATCACTTAAGCCTTGCAAGCAATGCAACTAATGAGTTAGTTGTGAGATGATGTATTACGGAACGAGTAAAGAGACTTGCCGATAACGAGATTGAACTAGGTATTGGATACCGACGATCGAATCTCGGGCAAGTAACATATCGATGACAAAGGGAACAACGTAGGTTGTTATGCGGTCTGACCGATAAAGATCTTCGTAGAATATGTAGGAGCCGATATGGGCATCCAGGTCCCGCTATTGGTTATTGACCGGAGACGTGTCTCGGTCATGTCTACATTGTTCTCGAACCCGTAGGGTCCGCATGCTTAAGGTTTCGATGATAGTTATATTATGAGTTTATGAGTTTTGATGTACCGAAGGAGTTCGGAGTCCCGGATGAGATCGGGGACATGACGAGGAGTCTCGAAATGGTCGAGACGTAAAGATCGATATATTGGACGACTATATTCGGACATCGGAAAGGTTCCGAGTGATTCGGGTATTTTTCGGAGTACCGGAGAGTTACGGGAATTCGTCGGGAGAAGTATTGGGCCTTACGGGAAAGAGAGAGGGGCTGCCTAGGGCAGGCCGCGCGCCCCCCAAGGCCTAGTCCGAATTGGACTAGGGGGAGGGGCTGCGCCCTTTCCTTGTTTCCTACTCCTACTACATGGAAGGACTCCTGGTTGGACTAGGAAAGGGGGAATCCTACTCCCGGTGGGAGTAGGACTCCCCTAGGGCGCGCCATAGAGAGGGCCGGCCCTCCCCTCCTCCACTCCTTTATATACGGGGGCAGGGGGCACCCCATAGACACAAGTTGATCCACGTGATCTTATTCTTAGCCGTGTGCGGTGCCCCCTGCCACCATAGTCCTCGATAATATTGTAGCGGTGCTTAGGCGAAGCCCTGCGACAGTAGTACATCAAGATCGTCACCACGCCGTCGTGCTGACGGAACTCTTCCCCGACACTTTGCTGGATCGGAGTCCGGGATCGTCATCGAGCTGAACATGTGCTAAAACTCGGAGGTGCCGTAGTTTCGGTGCTTGATCGGTCGGGCCATGAAGACGTACGACTACATCAACCGCGTTGTCATAACGCTTCCGATGTCGATCTACAAGGGTACGTAGATCACACTCTCCCCTCTCGTTGCTATGCATCACCATGATCTTGCGTGTGCGTAGGAAAATTTTGAAATTACTACGTTCCCCAACAACAAGAACCAGGGACAATCTCCAACACAACCTGCCCTTATCCTCTGCTTATCATTCTTTATGTAATGAATTTGCACTCTCAGCTTCACAATGTACTCTTGAATTGCTGCTCTTAGTTCAATGACAGACAAGAACACCATGCCTATGTGAAAACTAACTTCTTTCATGTTCTCAGGCCTCCACCTTTTCAGCTTCACTTTCTTTTTCATTTTTTTCCTTCCTTGTGCATCTACTACTTCCACTTCCTCTGCTGAATCACTAGCTTCAAGCTCTGAATCTTGTAGCTCCTACAGTTCATCTGTATCATAGTCACTGTCCTGCTCCCATTCAGATTTCTTCTTTTTCTTCTTCTCAAATTTTTCATCAACCCATTCTTCATACAAATCATCATCATCTTTGCCTACTTCATTGTCAGAGTCGACCTAGTCGGAATCCCATTCACTGTCATCACTGTCATTGTCACTGTCATTTTCATTAGGGATTTCTTCTTCTACCACAAGTTTCCTCCTGCTTCTTCTAAGCTCATGTCCAACATTTTGTCCCACTGGTGGAACACTACTACTCCCTTCATTGCTGCTACCTGCATTAAATTGGTTCAGTCTGCCTTATGAGCTTTCACCTTAAACCTAGGACTTCTTCTTATTCCACTGCTAAACCCAGGAGATTTAGGGCTTAGTACAGGAGGTAGCTCAGGTGTACCACTAACATGAATATTATCAATTACACTGTCAAAGGCCATGTCTTTGTGATCAACAAACAATTGAAAGTACTGGAATTTTGGAACAACTGCTGTCATGTGCAAAGTGTCAGTGTCACAGTCCACAATCCGTAGTCCATCACCTAAATTCTTTCCAGGCAGTAACAAGTAAATAACATGTTTAGATTGGTCACTATATCCCAGTTGCTGCATAAAATCAGTGAGCCAGAGAGGAGACCATGTATCTACTTCGCAACCATTGAACAGAGCAACTTTCCCATCGGCATACGTCTTCGATCGGCCAAATCCGCAGAAAAATCCAGCATAGTTGATTTCTAAAAACCTCCTCTTGTGGTCCAAGGTATTGAGGGATTCAGTCAAATACTACCATCGATTCGAGCTAAATCAGAATCCGCAGAAAAAGAGGATCGAGGGTTAGGGTTACGGGCACCACACTGACCGTATTGCGGAGGAGGATCTTCGGGTCGCCGATGCACGGGCGCCATCCTAGCGGCGCCGCCGCCGGACAAGCGCCTGCGATGGCCGCCTACCTCTTCTCACCGGACCACCGCCGTCGATCTCCCCTGTTTCGCCAGAGCAGAGAAAGGTGGGGGAGAGGAGAGGAAAAGGACTACGGCTGCGAAGAGATTAGGGTTGGGGGGCTCTTTTGAAAAAACGCACGGCTGGTCGTTATCACGCGTGGGCCCTCGAGTCGACGTGGCGGCGGTCAAAGCGCCACGCGAGCTGGTCAGCGGCGGTCAGACGAAATTAGGACCTCGGATGAACAACTTAGAAAGAATTAGGACCCAGATATGCATTTTAAAAGAATTAGGACCCAATCAACACTTTTGGAAAAGAATTAGGACCGCGCTTGCATTTTACTCTTCAGCAAAATAAAGGAAAAGGGAGAGAAAAAAAGATATTACTTTCGAAAATGCTGGCGCTCACTTCCTTATCCCCGCGCCCGGCGCGCCCTTCCCCGTCTCCGGCCACGCCTCCTCACCGCCGGCCGCCGCCGCCTCGCGGCCGTATCCGCCCCACATACGCCGTAGCCACGGCCGCGTCCGACGGCGGCGGCGCGGCCGACGACTACCACTCCACCATCCGCTCCCTAAACTCGCACGGCCGCCGCCACGTCCCCCGCAAATCCCTCGGCCAGGTCCGTCCGTCCAGACACCCTCTCCCTCCCCGTTCCATTCCATGGCGGAACCCCCAGTCCGCGAGTTTCTTACCGTGGGGTTGCGCTCACTGTGCTGCAGAACTACATGCTGAACGCGAGGGTGAACGAGGAGCTGGTGGCGGCGGCGGGGGTGGAGGAGGGGGACGTCGTGCTCGAGATAGGCCCCGGGACGGGCTCTCTCACCGCCGCGCTGCTCGCCGCCGGCGCCACCATCGTCGCCGTCGAGAAGGTTCGCCTATTTCAGTTTGCTAGTCTACCCGACCAGTAGCCCTGTAGTTGATCTCTGCTAACTGAATTCATCCATAATCTGCAATACATCTTTTTATTATGCGTCTGTCTGGTGACAGGATAAGCATATGGCTACCCTTGTGAGAGATAGGTTTGGATCCACAGAGCAATTGAAGGTACTGTCCTGTTCTCAAATGAACATATTGGATTGTTTCATCCCTGTGTTTGACTACTGATGTTGCTCGAATGGTAGTAAAAGGCAACCCCATGGCTTGTCCCTTCATTCCTTCAAATTTGTCTGGAAGCCGGGGCCGGCAGCAGGGTCACTCTTCTATATGAAAGCATTTTTTGCATAGTGTATCTACTAAAACACATGATACATTACGGACAGTTGTAAATACCACCAATTGAATGATGTATCTCAGTATCAAATTTATAATGTTCTTGGTTATTATGTACAGTGATTTGGTAGTGAACTGCATTCTAACTTAACCTGATTTATGTTGGAAAAACATGCCACATTTTTACATGAAAAGTAAGGTTCACATGTTATGGATTATTCTGAATTTTGGACAGAGTAAACTTATGTGGGTATGTTAGTCCATGAACACTTCTGTTGGCTGTGAACTTCTAGCAAGTATATGTTGTGATAGATGGTTGTTAACATGAAAAATGCCTAAGGTGCTAAGCTCAAAAGTTATCATGTAACAGGTACATAAAGATACAGTGTTATAGCCATCGTGATAGCTTTTAATACTTTGCTCTTTATAGTGATATAACTTATAAGTATGATAACCATCCTTTGTTTCTCAATAAGGGCTATTGTACCGACCATTCTCTGGTTGCTCTTCTGGATATCTAAGATAACAAATCTTACTATTTAATAGTTTGCTCTTCTTGTCACCAAAGATGGACATTTTGTTACATACATTTAACAAAGCTAGAAATTCTAATTGGATGTTAAATCAAACATAGTTCTCATCCGGTGTGTAATGAGTTTGAAATTTAATGCAGGTCATTGAAGAAGATATTACAAAATTTCACGTTCACTCCCATTTTCTCCCTATCCTGGAGGAGAAATCTCATGGCAAGAAAAAATACGCCAAGGTTAGCATTGATGTTTGGCATTATTTGTATTTCATTGAACTTGTAGAATTCGTTAAGTATTGGTCATGATGAAGACGTTTTTGTGTCCACACGATACTTTGTATTTTGTAGGTTGTGTCAAACTTACCATTCAATGTCAGCACTGAAGTTGTCAAACAAATTCTTCCAATGGGAGATGTTTTCTCTGTCATGGTGCTCATGCTTCAGGTTTGCATCAAATATTTTTGTGCATTAAGTGGGTACATGTTGCTTGCAAGTTCCAGTTAATTACAACCCAGTATTGGTTCAAAAGATGACTGAACTTTGGTTATTTTCTGCAGTATAAACTGCTTGTACGATTTGTATGTTCGAAGTACTGCTCATTTCTTTTTCGAGAAAACGCAAAGACTTTGTGTTTCTTTTCATTGAACAGAAAGAGAGTTTAGCAGTACAAGCCTCCGAGGAGGATTACAAAATCAGCATGAAAGAAATTAGTGGATATCCCGTTTGTCGGTAGGACAATGCCTGGTCGTATTGGTTCAGAGGATGACTGAACTTTGATTATTTTCTGCAGTATAAACTGCTTGTACGATTTGTATATTTGAAGTACTGCTCATTTCTGTGTATCTATTAATGTCAATCATAATGATGTTCGTATGCGCCTTCTATTTTCCTCACTTCTGCCAAATTTTATGTTTGATTTTTCGGATTTTTTTCCCAGTGATTTTTTGTCCTTGTTATATGTGAGGTTCTTCTACTCTTCAATATCTATGGTGATTCATTACTTCTTTCGTAAGAAAAGGTAAATCTGATTAATTCTTCATTTCAGGATGAAGCGGCACTACGCCTTGCAAATGCTTCAATACAAACACCAGAGTACCGACCTATCAATGTGTTTGTGAATTTCTACTCTGGTAAGAGGGTCTTCCTTTAGTTTGACCTGTTTGATACCTTCATGTCACTGGAATACACCTTATCTCAGCTATCTGTATTCCATCGTCCAGGCTTGAAAATAGGCTTACTCTTTTATTCTTTTTGTTTTTGTAAGTAATCATGCTTTTCTCTGAGGAAAACAGTAAGTAAACTCTCATAACAATGGGTATATTGTTTTGGGCTTTATACAAGGAATAGTTTTTCTCCATTGTTTCGATTTTCTACATGTAGATTCTCTGATGCACATTAGCTAGTATTCTTGAGCAATTAAATGATCCAAAGTGCCGTCATTGCCTGCATCTGATGGGAGCGCAGTGGCATCTCCTTGCCTACCTGGGTTCAATCCCTGCGTGGGCAGATTATATCTCTTCTGTACTGTAGTAACTGCTACTGTGTAGCTATGCAATTCATGCCCTGACAGTCATCAAATCATCTGAATTGTTTTCCAGCGTCTTAACAATTCACTTAGTATGCCTAGTCACACATCGCAGTTAATGACATGCATGCGTTATCTTTCTTTTTTGTAGAACCTGAATACAAGTTCAAAGTAGAGAGGGCCAACTTTTTCCCTCAACCGACGGTAATCAATTTCTTATTTCAGATGTCCTTATGCGCAGCACGCTATAACAGTGCTTGGGGTTTCATAAATGTGGCATGTGAGGACTTATCATGGATACCATGCAGGTTGATGGTGGCGTTATAAGGTTTAAAATAAAGGATGCTGGGGAGTATCCGCTTGTTAGTTCTAACAAAAGTTTCTTTTCAATGGTGAGTCAGACTGCACACATAAGTTTCCTCTTTTTTTCACTTAACCGCCAGTTGTTGGTGATAGCCATTAAGACTGGTTCGTTCCCTTTAATTCCAGGTGAACTCCGCGTTCAATGGGAAGCGCAAGATGCTTCGGAAATCACTTCAACACCTATATTCTTCTGCTGACATTGAGGCTGCTCTGACCAATATCGGTCTTCCGCCTACGGTAAGCTCTCCCTTCATCCATCCATCCTCTCTCGTGCACTAAATTCACTATTGCTGCAGGCTAGACCGTCTGAACTGGGGATGGATGATTTCGTGAGGTTGCACAATCACCTGGGAAAAGTATGACCACCCCTGCGTTTCAAAATGCGTATGGAATCATCTTATTGGTTTGCTCGCTGGACTAAGCATGCCGCTGAAGTGATTTGGTTCACAGCTAGAGCGCACTGCAGCTTGCAGGTAAACCATGTACAGAAGAGATGGCGGGTTGATTGGCTCAAGATATTGTTCTTTTATCTGATACAACAGATAATTCTCCAAATCATTTCAGATTATGCTTGCTGACAGTGACCGCCTAGTATTCTCCAGCAGTCCCACAGCCTTCACCGCAACATAATCGGTGGCACAGCTTCAGCCCACGGCGCTCTTGCATGGAGATGATCATAGTGATTGTGATCCCTATTCAAAACCAATGATAATATGCAGGACATGATTTGGTCACACAGGAATCGCAGTTTTTTTCCTTATCGCAGATAGCATCCCTGCAAGAGTGAAGATACGCAGGCGTTGCATGTGTATAATTTACTGGAATTATCTATCCTCTTGTACTAATCTTCGCAAGTTGGAGGCAGAAATGTAGAGATCAAATGTCTGTCAGAACAATCTGAAGATCAGGCAAAGATGCTAGCTGCTCATAGTAAATTGCCAAGAGTATTTTTATGTGTTGACATAGATGGTAGATAGAGGTACGGCCGTTGCTTTTTGAGCTTAAGTTTTGGCTATAAACTACAACGAAACGTGCAGATGCTCGATGTTTGATTGTGCAGCATTCTAATACCTTTTTGCCTGGCAGCGTGTCGCTGTGATGCAACATACAGTTACTGCCAGTTATTTTCCTGACAAATATTGGTTAGCATGTTGTGCTGTTATTTTATTTTATTTCTTTTCTCTTGTTGGTTAAATATCTGCGATAATGCTTGACTCTGGGTGTGATTAATACATTATCTTCTTGCCACTATGGTTGTTTATGTGGACATGTGGTTGCCAGGGGCTTATCCTCATTTTCTAAAAACAATAAAGTAAGGTTGTTTTAAGCTTTTGATTCAGCTACTCTCAAGTCTCGGTATGCTCAATTTGACTTGCTCTGAAAGTAGTGTTTCCCAGGTGACATTAGCCTTTTATGCAGAGGTTAGTATTTCTTTACAGATAACACCTTGTATTTTGACTTGAGGTGGCCTCCTCGCCTACTCTTTGCCCCATGCGCCTCGTCTTGTGTCATCCACCTCCACTTCGTGCGACTTCAGACGTGTTTGGTTGTTTGCATGAGGCCCAACCAAGCATGTGCGGAAAGAAAATGGGTTGTTTGGTTGCCCGCATTCACTGTTTGGCCTGCATAGCATGATGTTTAAAGCACATCACAGCCAGGTCCGCTAGGAACCCCCGAATCGCCAGTTTCTAGCAAGGCAGGCTAGGCCGAAGCAGGGGAGGGGACACAAGGTGCCGAGCTTATGCGACCACGAAGATGGCACAAGCTCGCGCGTGTCTCCGAAATATCGATGGGAGGATTTTGGTTTACCTCCCGCCGATTGAATCACTCTATATAGCCCCCTTCGTCTCACCATCAAAACTCCCTCCACCATCCCCCCCTCCCGCCCTTTTGAGTTTTCCCTCCGACGCGCATCGGCACCGACGAGCAGGTAAGCGACGCTTCTTCTCCGGTCGGCGGTCCACGGCAGCGGCGACTCGTGTCATCTTCCCTGGCGTGTTCCCTGTCTCCCTCGAGCTGCATCGATGGCCTCTTTGAGTTCAGCCACCCCCTTCTATGTATTCGTTGTAGCTAGATCTGAGAGCGTGTGGTAGGGTTTGATCTGAGAGCGTGTGGTAGGGTCTGATCTGTGAGCATGTGGTAGGGTTTTGTAGCATGCTAGGGTTGTATCGTAGTGTTGAACACAATGGATTGGAATACTAGTAGTGATGGATTGATAGAATGCTTGTTGATGTATGCTGCTCATATCGTATTGAGCTAGATGGTCCAGTAGTGTGCGCTTTGCATATTGTCCATGTGTGTGCTACGATTGTAGGACATGACCATGCAAACACAAGAGGTTAGTCAGGCCATTGTCCTGTCTGAGAGCCAGTTCCCTCCGTCCTATGTCGAGGACTCCTAGCCCCCCCCCCCATTGAGGACCAGATGCCTCCTGATTCAGATGTGTTTGAGGTTTCAGGCATGGCTCCTCCTTTTCGTGCCTACAACATTTGTGCTTGTTGTGCCAAATGTTGTTGTTGTTGCCACTGCACAAACGATAGCCGCAAAGGCAAAGAAGGATGGTAGGGGGAACAACATGAAGTGGCAACCGTTCATGTCCACGTTCGTTCTTAACAAGATGCGTGAGCTCATATCTAGTAGGGTTAGGACTAGCAAGGGCTTCAAGGAGGTGCACTTGAACACCGTTGCGAAGCAGGTGTTCGAGTTCTATGGCCAGGAGGTGTCTTCCAGCTAGGTCTACAACCACCTCAGGAAGTGGGGAGCTAGATGGATCCAAGTGTCCAAGCTTAGGGACCTTAGTGGCGCCTCATGGGACCAGACCACTTACTCGATCGTTCTAGAGGTAGAGCACTACTCCGGCCATGTCACAGGTAGCTCACGCCCCCTTGTTTAATCATGTCAACCATTTGTTTTCTTGCAACTAATAAGGGAGAGAAGTTGATCGACATCCACCCTGGCCTCTACACCGCCGTCATGGACCAAGGTGGCTTCAGCCAAGAGGCTCTGATGGCTGCTCCGAGCCACCCGCTGGACAACAAGGCCCATGGTGTTGGGTTTGTTTCCATGGCAACGCTCACAGGGTGCTCTGGCTCAGGAGCTGGCTGGGCAAGCACTACTACTAGTGTTGTATCTGGTGGTGGTGCCCGCATGCATGATTCTTGACGACGATGGCGATGACGATGACGACGACGACGTATATTTTGTGTAGCTAGGGCTTGAATACTATTGATGGTCTCTATATTTTCATGAGGTGGTATATACTAACCCCTCACGTTGATGTTGAACTTGCGATGGTAGGACTACACCCTATTTTGGATGCGCCGTTGGGATAATACCATAGTAGTGGTAGATTGAACTTGTTATGTCGTATGATCATGCATGCTTTGTTATTTTTCATGTCTAGTGTTCTCCATTGCTTGCTGCTTGAACTGTTGCTCTTCTGCAATGCTAGGACAAGTGGTATGTGGTGTTCCACGATAGGGTTCCAGGGGTTTACAATTGATGTGAAGCATGCAATGAAAAAGTGTCAGGCTATAACAATAGCTGCCACAGAGGGTTTAAGAGTAGGCAGACGGTAGAGGGTGCTTACTCCAAGGTCATGCTGAAGCAGCATTGCAACAATGTTGAAGTTGGCAAGGTGGATCGACATTTTGGGCTAAAGAACTTCATCATCATCGTCTAGTTCGTCATGATTGCAGTGCTGTGACATTGGTGCGATCGTGTGTAAGCTGTAGCAGGTAAGCTTACCAAGCATGGGACAAGGTTACCACACCTTGCAACCTGTGTGCAACCAAACACCGTGTATTTGCAAATGCCCGACCAATGCAGGACAACAAACGCCATGCCAAAAAACGATCCCCTAATGCAAGCAGCATAGATATGGGCAACCAAACGATGTGCAAATGATGGTTTTTCCCCGTTTTTCCTCAGCCAGGCCCAATTGAGTCAAGCATGCAATGCAAGCAAATTGTAGATGGCAACCAAACACGCCCTTCAGTGACGAGATTGATTGGAATGATGTTGTGGAGTCACCGAGTCATTCGAGGCCATGAAGGACGAGGCCGCCATCGTTGTCATCGAAGAGGAAATGATGTTGCACGCCACGCGGCAACAAATTCTTCAACTGTCAAGGTCATCACCATCATGTCCGAAGAGGAATCAAGGAGGCTCCATGCAACAAAATGGTGATTCAACCGTCAAAGATGAGAGGGCGCTAAAGGTGGCCACGGACGCTTCTGCCACCAAGGTCATCATTTGTGAGGAGTTGGATTCCCATAGGAGGGGTATCGCCGAGGCCGCATCTGGGTGGGGTGGTAGGCCTATAGGAGGGGTGCCACCGAGGCCATTGTCTAGGTCGAGCGGGAGTCCCCAACAAGAGGTGCCAAGGAGACCGCAGCCGCCTTAATGGAGATGCCTCCGGACTCCCCTAACCACGGCGGCCAGGAGCCATGCGTTATCATTAGATCATGCCGTCGTCGTAGTCGCATCTGGACCTTTATTATGTAATAATGTCTATGTTGAATTTGGAACTTATATCTTTGAATGAGAACATGGCAGTTTGAGAGAGTGTGCATCACCCCAAAATGGTGGGCCCCACATGACAGTAATAAATAAAAGTATAATAAAGATTTGTAGTTCTAGGGAGTTTGACTTTACACACCAACTTTGAAATCTTTTGATTGAAAAGACGTGTCACACCGACAGGTGGGCCCCACCTCACAGCCCCTCGTGTTCCCTCGCGCGGTCGCGGCTATAAACCCCTCCCTCCCCCTCGCGGGCCGCGGACCAGCAGCCCGTCTCGCCCTGCCCGTCTCTGTCTCCCCGCTCCCGTCGCCGCCGGGTCCAAACCAGAGGAGCCGCGCCCGTGGAAACCTAGGGTTCCGCCCTCCCCGCCCTCGGAAGGTAACGCCGCGCAACCCCACGCCTCTCGCATGCCGCGATTACTCCCCGAAGCACGGCGCCCGTCCGCGTTTCCCCCCTGGATCTGGCGCTCGCTCGGCCGCCTCGGCCTGGGGAGCTCAGATCTGGCGATTTTAAATATTTTTCTGGCCGTTTGAATCTAGCTCGCATTTGCTTTGCGTTGCTTTTTCATGGCCCCTTCTAACCGGTAGCTCTGGCGGATTCTCGGCACGCAGGGGGCTCGGATTAGCTGCGCCAAACCTAGAAGCGTGTCAAAGTCTTGTGCATGCTAGCGAGAATTTGTGTGCTGTTTAAACTGTGAAAAGTTGCTCGTGGTTGCCAGACGCTGCCACGTACTCCCTCCTTTCTTAAATACAAGTCTTTTGTAGAGATTTCATTGCAAACTACATACGGATGTATATAGATGTACGTATTTTAGAGTGTAGATTCACTCATTTTGCTCCATATGTAGTCCCTGATTGGAATATCTAAAAAGACTTATATTTGGGAACAGAGGGAGTAGTAGGGTACCGCAGCGTTGCTATTCACCGGGATGTTCTGTTACGGTTTATCATGGCCATGTGCTTGTTAGGTCTTGGGGGTTCAGTCGGTCTGGATTGTTGGCATATCGAAGCTCTCTCCATTCCAAAATATAGTCATCTGTAGATTTTTAACCCAAAGTCAAAACTTTGTAGGGTTTGACCAAGTTCATAGAAAAAAAATTAACATCTGGATGCAGTGATGCCCTATATTTTGAAATAGAGGGAGTATCATGGATACTACTCTGCTCTCCTGTGCTCCCGTTTGAAGTAATACACTACTGTCATCCTAGAGGTTTTTCATTCGCTCATACAGCTCAACACTGATTAGTAAACTGTAAGGACACTATTTATTTAGACTGCAAATCAATAAAGCATATTTGGGTTCACCATTTCGCTGGTCAGCTGATCAGTTGTGTTGGACACCAAGGTGTTTGAGCTTCCCGTGCTTTACATACTGTCATCACTGCAGTTTGCATCCATTTGGATATGGGTAAACGTATCTAGCTAGCAAACGTGCAATTCCCTGTAAGTACCTCAAATGTGCTGATTTTTTGCAAATCTGCTAGTGATGTTTATGTCTCTAGTTTCCGTGTTAAATTTCTGGAATACGTGAATCTGCTATTATCTATCAAGGATGTGTATTATAATCCTGCTAGCACTTGATAGTAAGTTCAGTGTGTCCGTAGCTAACAGTTCCTTTGACTTCTATCTTCGAATAGGTTTGGAGAAGAGCTGTTTATCCAGCAACATGAGGCCAATTTTCTGTGGGAACCTTGACTATGATGCCCGCCAGTCTGAAATCGAGCGTCTTTTCGGCAAATATGGAAGAGTGGAGCGAGTTGACATGAAGACAGGTAAGACTATTCATGTCCATTCTCTAGATTTAAGTTGGCCTTTTTGCCACCTGATTTGCTGTTGCACCTATTTGGTGGTCTCAGTTTCTGTATTCAGTTCATTAAGACACCAAACTCTTCTAAGAAATAAGCTTACAAGTTGCTTGAGTAAACAGCTTTAAATTGTGTTTTTTCGTATCCAATTTACCCGCTGCAAACTGTTATTTACTCAAAAAAGGATATTGATGTGCACAAATACATTAGCTCCATACAAGTCTTCCAAGGGAATGGAGTGAGTGGTGTGCTCAGATAGCTTTAACAAGATTGGGTGGCTGCCAAGTGGAAACAGACGTCCTCGTTGCTGCAAAGACTGCCATCACTTCTTCAACCATCCCTGGTGCAGTATGCTGCGGTCTGTTATAAGATATGATTGGACAAAGTGTGTATCAGGCCAGAGAATGTTCAGCAGAATCAGATTATGTTTATGTTATTTTGTCAAAGTCATTGGACAAGTCCAAACCAGGATAAATTTAGAAAAAGAAGTTATTTCTTAAAGCTTAGGTCCAGTACTCAATTGTTTCTTTGCCGCAGGAATATCACGAAGCATCTGTGCTCTCCCTGGTTGATGGACTGGGCTCTACCTTTCCTGCCCGAGCCCCTGCCTCATGCCCTGTCCATTTCCAGGAGTTCACAGTCCACCATGACATCTGTCACTTGGAAACGACCACCTCGTGACTGATGTCTTACTTTTACATCAATGTTGCACCCTCCTCCCCCGCCCGGTTACACTCTCCCACGTCAATCCAACCATGCCAATCTCATGGCCGGCTGGAGAAGAGTAGAGGTTCCACCGGCAGCACCACCACCTCTTTTGGTGTACCACGAACGTTCGGATTATCATACTCTGACATCATTTAGTGCAACATACAAAAGGTCTGTTCCTATTTGTGCTGACATATCAATTTGTAGCTTACCGAGGTGATCTTGCAGTTTTTTGTATCTTACAAAGATTTTGATCACCATACTTGCCTTTATCTGTTTACCCTAAGGTTAGTAAAATGTGTGAGTTACTTTAAATAACTAGTCACTTCTCCATGTTCAACGTTGAAGGATTTGCGTTCGTCTACATGGAAGATGAACGTGATGCTGAAGATGCTATCCATAGACTTGACAGAACTGACTTTGGTAGAAAAGGGAGGAGACTGAGAGTCGAATGGACAAAGGTGCGCAGTTGTCAACAAATAATAAAAGTCATCTCTCAGTAGCCTTATTTTTCTTAATATCTGCTGTCTATTATTTGTGTAGGAGGATCGCAGTGGTGGTCGGAAAGGAAATGGGAAGCGATCTCCAAGCAGCGTGAAACCAACCAAAACCTTGTTTGTGATCAACTTTGATCCAATCAACACAAGGACAAGAGATTTGGAGAAGCACTTTGATCTGTATGGCAAGATTGCAAATATCAGAATCAGAAGGAACTTTGCATTTGTCCAGTATGAAACACAGGAAGATGCTACTAAAGCTCTGGACGGTACTAATGGAAGGTACTAACACTTGTTTCTTGATGTGCTTATAAGGACCACTTGCACTGTCATGACATAGAAGGCCTGCAGTAATAGCTTGATTATAACTGAATTCATTCTTTTGGCAGCACTGTGATGGACAGGGTCATCTCTGTTGAGTATGCACTTCGTGACGACGATGAAAAAAGGAACGGGTACAGTCCAGACAGGAGAGGAGGAGGCCGTGATAGATCTCCGGACAGAAGGGACAACCGTGGTAGGTCCGCAAGTCCTTATGGCAGAGGGCGGGAAAGGGGCAGCCCAGACTATGGCAGGGGCAGGGAGAGGGGCAGCCCGGACTATGGCAAAGGTGGTGCCAGAGATAGTCCTGACTATGTCCGTGGTGGAAGCCCATACGGCAGCAAAGGGGATGACAGGGCTAGCCCCAAGTATGACCGTGAACGCCGTGAAGCCAGTCCTGCCTATGACAGGCGCCGCAGGTTAGTACGCTGAAAATGCTTTCTTGTGCTTGCTAAATCGTGTTGAGGTGCTGCACTGAGCTTGTTTTCCACTGCGCAGCCGCTCGCCTGCAAGGTCGCCTGCAAGGGAAGATAGGGACTGAAACTGTGCATGGTTGTGCTCAACGCCACCTGCTTCGGACCAAATGGCTGCACCTGTCATTAGTGTGATGCTCACTCAAGTTGGTTATGTTAAGTAGCCAGAAACTTCTGTAATATCTCTATTAGCTAGCTCTAGCTGAATGCTTTGTCAATTTGGTTTGAACTGTGATGATTGTTAGCTTAAACTTTGTCCAAACGGATTCTTTCAGTGAGACCATTTGCGGAGCGATGAGATGTACCGTGTATCGACCGACAGCAGTATTCTAGCTTTGCACTTTGGTTATTCTACCATGTCCCTGTTCTCTGCTGTTGTTTCTGTTTTGTGCTGGTCGACATGTCCAGGGTTCTATTGTAGCAATATGCCAGCAGCATAGCCCTGGACATGTTGCAAACAGTGTTGCTTTCTTGGATTTCTGGGCACTTTTTAAATGGTTGATGATCAATTCATGTGGATGGAATTTCACATGAAGCTGTTGTAACGACCCTCGCGGATCGAACAGAGAGGAAGAAGGGATCGAGAGGGAGGAAGAACTTGAGGGAGAAGGGGATGAGTCCGCGAGAGGAAGAAGGGATCGAGAGGGAGGAAGAACTTGAGGGAGAAGAAAGGGGATGAGAGCTGGGGAAGAAGATCGAGAAGGGTTCAGAATATTCGATTTCAATCGCTGCTGCCTGGCCTCTGGCCGCACACCAGCTTATATCTCTCTCGGTGGCCTAGTGCCCCACATGCCATACACACACACACCTACACAGAGACTAGTCTTCCCTCACTGGCTGTGGCCCCTTTTGTTCTCCTCAGGTCGTCGCACCAGCAGTGCCTCGCTGCCCGCCTTCTCCACTGTTGTGGCAGCAGGGGAGGAGGGCGTGACATTTGCCCCTCCTTGGGATGGAGCTCCGTCGACGAGGTCAATGTCGGGGAAGCGTTGGCGCAGAACATTGTAATTTTCCCATGTCGCACTTGCCGGTGACAGCATGCGCCAATGAACCAGAACCTGTGGGATCGCTGCATTGCCTTGCTTGACCAGACGGCGTTCCAGGATGGCCTGCGGCACCAAGTCGCCAATTGTGAGGTCTGGAGGAGCTGGCAGGTGATTGAAGACCGGTGAATAGTCCGCTGTGAATGGCTTCAGCTGTGACACATGAAAAACAGGGTGAATTTTGCTTTCCGGTGGCAATTCAAGCTTGTATGCCGTCAATCCCACCCGACTGAGTATCTTGTATGGGCCAAAGAACTTGTAAGGAAGCTTCGGGCAGGGCCGGCTGACGACAGAGGACTACACATATGGCTGTAACTTCAAGAGGACTTGTGCACCCACGCTGAATTCCCGCTCAGTACGTTTGCGGTCCGCGTGATGCTTCATGCGTTGCTGGGCATGCAGGAGGTGTGCTTTGAGCATTTCAGTGAATTGTTGATGCTCAGCGGCCAGTTCCAGGATGGAGTTTGGTGTCTTGACAGTGAAGAGGTTGGGTAGAGCTCCAAAATTTGGTTCCACTCCATAAAGAGCCTTGAATGGAGTACACCCCAGGGCACTATGATGGCTGGAATTGTACCAGAATTCCGCCATGGGCAGCCAGCGCTTCCAACGGTGCGGTGTGTCATGGACGGCACAACGTAAGTAATGCTCCAAACACTGATTGACACGCTCGCTCTGCCCATCTGTCTGCGGATGATCCGCCGTGGTGTATAGCAGCTTAGTGCCGACGAGTGCAAACAATTCTCTCCAGAGAGCGCTCGTGAAGATCTTGTCGCGGTCAGAGACGATAGAGTCCGGCACGCCGTGGAGCTTGACGACGTTGTCGAGGAACACCCGAGCCACATGTGGTGCTGTGAAAGGGTGGTGTAATGCCATGAAGTGGGCGTATTTGGTCAGATGATCCACCACCACGAGGATGACATCTGCGCCTTCCGATCGTGGCAAACCTTCGATGAAATCCATGGTGACATCGCCCCAAGCTCGAGCAGGTATGGGTAATGGTTGTAGGGTACCCGAAGGATGTGCGTGTTCATGTTTGGCATGCTGACAAACGGCGCACTGCTTGACAAATTCCTCCACCTGCAGTTTCATCCCTGGCCAATAGAATAGATTCTTCAGTCTGAGATAGGTTGGTCGTATCCCCGAATGCCCCCCCACGGCAGCTGAGTGTAGCTCGCTGATTAGTTTTGTTTGGAGGGCAACATTTGCACCAATCCATAAGCGGCCCTTGTACTTGATAATGCCCTGTCCAATTCATGGCCTTGATCGTCCGGGCTACGGACAGTCAATGCTTGTAACAACTCATTTGCTTTGGCGTCAGTCTGATAGGAATTACGAACCTCTTGTATCCAGGAAGGCTGACAAGTCGAAGACGTGGTCACAGAGAACAAATGGCCTATACGGGACAATGAATCAGCCGCGGTATTGTCAGTGCCACGTCTGTATTTGAATTTAAACTGAAGGCCCCCCAATTTGGCCATGGCCTTGCGCTGAACTTCCGAGCCAAGTTGTTGTTCCCCAAGTGTGCATAGGCTCTTATGATCCGTCAGGATAGTGAATTGCCCTTGCTGTAGGTAGTGGCGCCAACGATCAACAACCAGCATTACTGCAAGGAATTCTTTCTCGTACACTGATAGCTTCAAATTGTTGACACCGAGCGCGCGGCTGAGAAAAGCAATTGGGTGACCCTGTTGGGACAACACCGCACCAATCCCTGTGTCACACGCATCCGTCTCCACTGTAAATGGCAAGGAAAAATCAGGGAGGGCAAGCACTGGTGTTGTTACCATGGCTTGTTACAGTTTCTGAAAAGCTACTGTTGCTGCATCAGTCCAAGTAAAACCTTTCTTGCTCAAGAGAGATGTGAGAGGTTTGGTGATAATGCTGTAGTTCCTAACAAACTTGCGATAGTATCCAATTAAACCAAGAAATGCCCGGAGTTCTGTGGGAGAGGATGGTTGTGGCCAGTGTTGAATGGCATACGTCTTGTCGGTTTCAGTGGCGACTCCCTCAGCTGAGATCACATGACCCAAATAACTGATCGAAGGCTGAGCGAAAGAGCACTTTGAAAGTTTTGCATAGAGTTGGTGCCTACGTAAGGTAGTAAACACTTGTTGCAGGTGCTATAAGTGCTCATCAAATGAGGGGCTGTAAGTCAATATGTCGTCCAGGAAAACGATGACAAACTTACGCGTTGTTGGTGAAAGGACGAAATTCATCAAGCACTGAAAAGTTGGTGGTCCATTCGTCACCCCGAATGGCATCACGCGAAACTGGAAATGGCCATGGTGGGTCTTGAATGCTGTTTTTGGTTCATCCTCAGGGCGCATCCAAATTTGATGGTAGCCCGCCCGTAGATCAATTTTGGAGAAAAAACGTGCACCAGCCAATTCGTCAAGTAGCTCGTCAATGACCGGCAATGGGAACTTGTTCTTTATAGTGATGTCATTTAGCCGACGATAATCGATACAGAAACGCCAGGTACCGTCTTTCTTCTTTACTAGTAGCACCGGGGCAGCAAAGGGACTGATGCTCGTGGTGATGAGGCCAGCTTTTAATATCTCTACAACCTGGCGTTCAATTTCATCCTTCTGCAATGGCGAGTAGCGATACGGTCTGACATTGGGTGGAGAGGAACCGGGCGTGAGATGAATTGCATGATCAAACTCACGATGTGGCGGTAGCGTGGTTGGTTCCTGAAAAATGTCAGCAAATTCTTCCAGAAGTGCTTGTAACTGAGGAGGCCTGGAGTCATCAGAGGACTCGGATTTTTGTTCCTGTTGAATGACTGCAAGTGCCCACACTTCATTGCCCTGAATCCATTTATACAGCTGATCCGCATGCATCTCAGTAAGTGCAGGCTCTGTCGGAGTACGCACGCCCTGCAACTTGATGTTCATATTGGCTTGTCTGAATTCCATGGTTTTGAGTCCCCAATGACAGTTCATAGGACTGAATTGAGCGAGCCAATTGACTCCCAAAACTGCATCATAAGCGCCAAGCTCAAGCAACCGCATATCAGTGTTGAAAGTGTGGCCCTGACACCACCACTGTAATTGAGACACTTGTTGCTTGGACTGCAGGGTTTCTCCGTTGGCTACCCTCACTATGACAGGATCGACGTCCTGAATTTTACAACCGGCACGCTCTACAAACGCTGAATTCACAAACGTGTGGGTACTGCCCGAATCCACCAGCAACAACATTACCTGATTGCCAACTAATGCTCTTAACCTCATTGTACCCGACGACTCCGTTCCCGCGACGGCATGCATGGAAATTTGACAGCAAACTGCTTCTTCTTCTGTATTTTCATCCAGCAACTCCAGAGCACGTATGGCATCATCCGATAGAAGCTCACCATGATCGCCAACCTCAATGGTCAGAAGCTGACCCACCTTGTTACACTTGTGTTCCCGGGAATACTTATCGCCGCACTTAAAACACAGGCCAATGGCTCGCCTGAATTCCCGCAGTTGTCGTTCACGGCCAAAATCATCCGGGCCGCGCTTAGCACCATCAATGCGGGGTTGTACTGGTCCAGGAGCCATTGCAAGCACCGGGGGTGGAGGAATGGCGCGAGTATACACCGGTGGGCGACCCCGTGACTTACTGTGTTCAGATTCTTCCTCCTGAATCCGAGCAAGTGCCGCTGCCCTGGAAACGCTCGTCGGCGCGTGCAGGCGCACTCCTGTGCGGACCTCATCCTTGAGACCGATGATGAACTGTGAGACAAAGAATTTCTGATTTAAGGATGGGTCCAGAGCAATCAGATGGTACATAATTGCCTCAAAGGAGAGTCTGTATTCAGAAACAGTGGAGGTCTGCTTGAGATGATGCAGGCGATGCAGCAAAGCATCGAATTCATCCTGACCAAATTCAGTCTTCACTGCCTCCATGAATGATAACCAATCCCGCAAACCATGCACACGCTTGTACGCCTGACACTAGAGAGCGGCGTGGCCTTCCATGTACAACACTGCCGTGGCAACCCATTGCTCCGGTGGCGTTTGATACAGATCGAAGTAAGTATGGCAGAGGTCAAACCAGAGCCGTGGCGCGTCGCCACTGAACCGGGGGAAGTCATGCTTCGGCGGTTTGTGACGGTAGTTGCCACGCGGGGACTGCGGTGGCGAGACTTGACGGTCCTGGTGCTCATCACGACGAACAGGAGCAAGGGGTGGGCGCGGCGGAATGTTGAGGAGTGGGGGTCCCTTGTTGACCAACAACGCCGCAGTGTGCGTGGTGGAGGATGAAGGAGCCGCCCGCGCCGCGGCGGCCGTGGCCTATGTTCGCTTGACCGCATCCAATCCCTCGCCAAAATCGGCCACCTGAGTGCTTAGTTGGTGGACCTCGGTCGAGAGC
The DNA here is from genome assembly GCF_018294505.1 of Triticum aestivum. Classification (NCBI taxonomy): domain Eukaryota; kingdom Viridiplantae; phylum Streptophyta; class Magnoliopsida; order Poales; family Poaceae; genus Triticum; species Triticum aestivum. The sequence continues at coordinate 37,824,769 of NC_057809.1, forward strand.
GACGAAAATTTGGAGAGTAATTCCTCCAGGGTCTTCTGTACTCCCTCCATGGCTTGGAGCACGAACTTGGTCTGGACCGACGGAGTCGACGACGGTGCCGTCGTGGCCGCCCCAAATCAAGCCTACCCCGCTCAGGATTTTGCGTCGGATCGCCGAAGCAACCCAACACGTTTCGCGGTGGATTTTACGGCCAGATTGAGAGAGAGAGGCGCGGCGGCAGATCGTAACGAGCCTCTGATACCAAGTTGTAACGACCCTCGCGGATCGAACAGAGAGGAAGAAGGGATCAAGAGGGAGGAAGAACTTGAGGGAGAAGAAAGGGGATGAGAGCTGGGGAAGAAGATCGAGAAGGGTTCAGAATATTCGATTTCAATTGCTGCCTGGCCTCTGGCCGCACACCAGCTTATATCTCTCTCGGTGGCCTAGTGCCCCACATGCCATACACACACACCTACACAGAGACTAGTCTTCCCTCACTGGCTGTGGCCCCTTTTGTTCTCCTCAGGTCGTCGCACCAGCAGTGCCTCACTGTCCGCCTTCTCCTTTGTTGTGGCAGCAGGGGAGGAGGGCGTGACATTTGCCCCTGCTTGAGATGGAGCTCCGTCGATGAGGTCAATGTCGGGGAAGCGTTGGCGCAGAACATTGTAATTTTCCCATGTCGCACTTGCCGGTGACAGTGTGTGCCAATGAACCAGAACCTGTGGGATCGCCGCATTGCCTTGCTTGACCAGACGGCGTTCCAGGATGGCCTGCGGCACCAAGTCGCCAATTGTGAGGTCTGGAGGAGCTGGCAGGTGATTGAAGACCGGTGAATAGTCCGCTGTGAATGGCTTCAGCTGTGACACATGAAAAACAGGGTGAATTTTGCTTTCCGGTGGCAATTCAAGCTTGTATACCGTCAATCCCACCCGACTGAGTATCTTGTATGGGCCAAAGAACTTGTAAGGAAGCTTCGGGCAGGGCCGGCTGACGACAGAGGACTACACATATGGCTGTAACTTCAAGAGGACTTGTGCACCCACGCTGAATTCCCGCTCAGTACGTTTGCGGTCCGCGTGATGCTTCATGCGTTGCTGGGCACGCAGGAGGTGTGCTTTGAGCATTTCAGTGAATTGTTGATGCTCAGCGGCCAGTTCCAGGATGGAGTCTGGTGTCTTGACAGTGAAGAGGTTGGGTAGAGCTCCAAAATTTGGTTCCACTCCATAAAGAGCCTTGAATGGAGTACACCCCAAGGCACTATGATGGCTGGAATTGTACCAGAATTCTGCCATGGGCAGCCAGCGCTTCCAGCGGTGCGGTGTGTCATGGATGGCACAACGTAAGTAATGCTCCAAACACTGATTGACACGCTCGCTCTGCCCATCTGTCTGCGGATGATACGCCGTGGTGTATAGCAGCTTAGTGCCGACGAGTGCGAACAATTCTCTCCAGAAAGCGCTCGTGAAGATCTTGTCGCGGTCAGAGACGATAGAGTCCGGCACACCGTGGAGCTTGACGATGTTGTCGAGGAACACCCGAGCCACATGTGGTGCTGTGAAAGGGTGGTGTAATGCCATGAAGTGGGCGTATTTGGTCAGACGATCCACCACCACGAGGATGACATCTGCGCCTTCCGATCATGGCAAAGCTTCGATGAAATCCATGGTGACATCGCCCCAAGCTTGAGCAGGTATGGGTAATGGTTGCAGGGTACCCGAAGGATGTGTGTGTTCATGTTTGGCATGCTGACAAACGGCGCACTGCTTGACAAATTCCTCCACCTGCAGTTTCATCCCTGGCCAATAGAATAGATTCTTCAGTCTGAGATAGGTTGGTCGTATCCCCGAATGTCCCCCCACGGCAGCTGAGTGTAGCTCGCTGATTAGTTTTGTTTGGAGGGCAGCATTTGCACCAATCCATAAGCGGCCCTTGTACTTGATCATGCCCCTGTCCAATTCATGGCCTTGATCGTCCGGGCTACGAACAGTCAATGCTTGTAACAACTCATTTGCTTTGGCGTCAGTCTGATAGGAATTACGAACCTCTTGTATCCAGGAAGGCTGACAAGTCGAAGACGTGGTCACAGAGAACAAATGGCCTATACAGGACAATGAATCATCCGCGGTATTGTCAATGCCACGTGTGTATTTGAATTTAAACTGAAGGCCCCCCAATTTGGCCATGGCCTTGCGCTGAACTTCCGAGCCAAGTTGTTGTTCCCCAAGTGTGCATAGGCTCTTATGATCCGTCAGGATAGTGAATTGCCCTTGCTGTAGGTAGTGGCGCCAACGATCAACGGCCAGCATTACTGCAAGGAATTCTTTCTCGTACACTGATAGCTTCAAATTGTTGACACCGAGCGCGCGGCTGAGAAAAGCAATTGAGTGACCCCGTTGGGACAACACCGCACCAATCCCCGTGTCACACGCATCCGTCTCCACTGTAAATGGCAAGGAAAAATCAGGGAGGGCAAGCACTAGTGTTGTTACCATGGCTTGTTTCAGTTTCTGAAAAGCTGCTGTTGCTGCATCAGTCCAAGTAAAACCTTTCTTGCTCAAGAGAGATGTGAGAGGTTTGGTGATAATGCTGTAGTTCCTAACAAACTTGCGATAGTATCCAGTTAAACCAAGAAATGCCCGGAGTTCTGTGGGAGAGGATGGTTGTGGCCAGTGTTGAATGGCATCCGTCTTGTCGGTTTCAGTGGCGACTCCCTCAGCTGAGATCACATGACCCAAATAACTGATCGAAGGCTGAGCGAAAGAGCACTTTGAAAGTTTTGCATAGAGTTGGTGCCTACATAAGGTAGTAAACACTTGTTGCAGGTGCTATAAGTGCTCATCAAATGAGGGGCTGTAAGTCAATATGTCGTCCAAGAAAACGATGACAAACTTACGCGTTGTTGGTGAAAGGACGAAATTCATCAAGCACTGAAAAATTGGTGGTCCATTCGTCACCCCGAATGGCATCACGCAAAACTGGAAATGGCCATGGTGGGTCTTGAATGCTATTTTTGGTTCATCTTCAGGGCACATCCAAATTTGATGGTAGCCCGCCCGTAGATCAATTTTGGAGAAAAAACGTGCACCAGCCAATTCGTCAAGTAGCTCGTCAATGACCGGCAATGGGAACTTGTTCTTTATAGTGATGTTATTTAGCCGGCGATAATCGATACAGAAACGCCAGGTACTGTCTTTCTTCTTTACTAGTAGCATCGGGGCAGCAAAGGGACTGATGCTCGTGGTGATGAGGCCAGCTTTTAACATCTCTGCAACCTGGCGTTCAATTTCATCCTTCTGCAATGGCGAGTAGCGATACGGTCTGACATTGGGTGGAGAGGAACCGGGCGTAAGATGAATTGCATGATCAAACTCACGATGTGGCGGTTGTCGGGGAACGTAGTAATTTCGAAAATTTTCCTACGCACACGCAAGATCATGGTGATGCATAGCAACGAGGGGAGAGTCTGATCTACGTACCCTTGTAGATCGCAACGGAAGCGTTGACACAACGTAGAGGAAGTAGTCGTACGTCTTCTTCCCGATCCGACCGATCCAAGCACCGTTACTCCGGCACCTCCGAGTTCTTGGCACACATTCAGCTCGATGACGATCCTCGGGCTCCGATCCAGCAAAGCGTCGAGGGAGAGTTCCGTCAGCACGACGGCGTGGTGACGATCTTGATGTACTACCGACGCAGGGCTTCGCCTAAGCACTGCAACGGTATGATCGAGGTGGAATTTGGTGGCAGGGGGCACCGCACACGGCTAAGGAACGATCTCAAGGATCAACTTGTGTGTCTAGAGGTGCCCCCTGCCCCCGTATATAAAGGATGAGAGGGGGAGGGCTGGCCGGCCAAGCAAGGGAGGCGCAGGAGGAGTCCTACTCCTACCGGGAGTAGGACTCCCCCCTCCAATCCTAGTCCAACTAGGTTTTCTCAAGTGGGAAAGAGAGAGGGGGTGGCCGGCCACCTTCCCTAGTCCTAATAGGACTAGGGGAAGGGGGGAGGCGCGCAGCCCATGGGGCAGCCCTTTCACCTTTCTACCAAGGCCCATGTTGGCCCATTTGGCTCCCGGGGGGTTCCGGTAACCCTCCCGGTAATCCGGTAAAATCCCGATTTTACCCGGAACACTTCCGATGTCCAAACATAGGCTTCCAATATATCAATCTTTACGTCTCGACCATTTCGAGACTCCTCGTCATGTCCGTGATCACATCCGGGACTCCAAACTCCTTCGGTACATCAAAACTCATAAACTCATAATATAACTGTCATCAAAACCTTAAGCGTGCGGACCCTATGGTTCGAGAACAATGTAGACATGACCGAGACACGTCTCCGGTCAATAACCAATAGCGGGACCTGGATGCCCATATTGGCGCCTACATATTCTATGAAGATCTTTATCGGTCAGACCGCATAACAACATACGTTGTTCCCTTTGTCATCGGTATGTTACTTGCCCGAGATTCGATCGTCGGTATCCAATACCTAGTTCAATCTCGTTACTGGCAAGTCTCTTTACTCGTTCCGTAATACATCATCTCACAACTAACATATTAGTTGTAATGCTTGCAAGGCTTATGTGATGTGTATTACCGAGAGGGCCCAGAGATACCTCTCCGACAATCGGAGTGACAAATCCTAATCTCGAAATACGCCAACCCAACATCTACCTTTGGAGACACCTGTAATGCTCCTTTATAATCACCCAGTTACGTTGTGACGTTTGGTAGCACCCAAAGTGTTCCTCCGGCAAACGGGAGTTGCATAATCTCATAGTCATAGGAACATGTATAAGTCATGAAGAAAGCAATAGCAACATACTAAACGATCGGGTGCTAAGCCAATGGAATGGGTCATGTCAATCAGATCATTCAACTAATGATGTGACCTCGTTAATCAAATAACAACTCTTTGTTCATGGTTAGGAAACATAACCATCTTTGATTAACGAGCTAGTCTAGTAGAGGCATACTAGTGACACTCTGTTTGTCTATGTATTCACACATGTATTATGTCTCCGGTTAATACAATTCTAGCATGAATAATAAACATTTATCATGATATAAGGAAATAAATAATAACTTTATTATTGCCTCTAGGGCATATTTCCTTCAGTCTCCCACTTGCACTAGAGTCAATAATCTAGATCACATCACCATGTGATTAACATCGATAGTTCACATCATCATGTGATTAACACCCATAGTTCACATCGCCATGTGACCAACACCCAAAGGGTTTACTAGATTCAGTAATCTGGTTCACATCACTTATGTGATTAACACCCAAAGAGTACTAAGGTGTGATCATGTTTTGCTTGTGAGAGAATCTTAGTCAACGGGTCTGCCACATTCAGATCCACATGTATTTTGCAAATTTCTATGTCAACAATGCTCTGCATGGAGCTACTCTAGCTAATTGCTCTCACTTTCAATATGTATCTAGACCGAGACTTAGAGTCATCTAGATTAGTGTCAAAACTTGCATCGACGTAACCCTTTACGGTGAACCTTTTTGTCACCTCCATAATCGAGAAACATATCCTTATTCCACTAAGGATAATTTTGACCGTTGTCCAGTGATCTACTCCTAGATCACTATTGTACTCCCATGCCAATCAGTGTAGGGTATACAATAGATCTGGTACACAGCATGGCATACTTTATAGAACCTATGGCTGAGGCATAGGGAATGACTTTCATTCTCTTTCTATCTTCTGCCGTGGTCGGGCTTTGAGTCTTACTCAACTTCACACCTTGTAACACACGCAAGAAACTTTTTCTTTGACTATTCCATTTTGAACTACTTCAAAATCTTGTCAAGGTATGTACTCATTGAAAAAACTTATCAAGCGTCTTGATCTATCTCTATAGATCTTGAAGCTCAATATGTAAGCAGCTTCACCGAAGTCTTTCTTTGAAAAACTCCTTTCAAACACTCCTTTATGCTTTACAAAATAATTCTACATTATTTCCGATCAACAATATGTCATTCACATATACTTATCAGAAATGCTGTAGTGCTCCCACTCACTTTCTTGTAAATACAGGCTTCACCGCAAGTCTGTATAAAACTATATGCTTTGATCAACTCATCAAAGCGTATATTCCAACTCCGAGATGCTTGCACGAGTCCATAAATGGATCGCTGGAGCTTGCACACTTTGTTAGCACCTTTCGGATTGACAAAACCTTCTGGTTGCATCATATACAACTCTTCTTTAATAAATCCATTAAGGAATGCAGTTTTGTTTATCCGTTTGCCAGATTTCATAAAATGCGGCAATTACTAACATGATTCGGACAGACTCAAGCATAGATACGAGTGAGAAGCTCTCATCGTAGTCAACACCTTGAACTTGTCGAAAACCTTTTGCGACAATTCTAGCTTTGTAGATAGTAACACTACTATCAGCGTCCGTCTTCCTCTTGAAGATCCATTTATTCTCAATTGCTTGCCGATCATCGGGCAAGTCAACCAAAGTCCAAACTTTGTTCTCATACATTGATCATATCTCAGATTTCATGGCCTCAAACCATTTCGCGGAATCTGGGCTTATCATCGCTTCCTCATAGTTCGTAAGTTCGTCATGGTCAAGTAACATGACCTCCAGAACAGGATTACCGTACCACTCTGGTGCGGATCTCACTCTGGTTTACCTACGAGATTCGGTACTAACTTGATCTGAAGTTACATGATCATCATCATTAGCTTCCTCACTAATTGGTGTAGTAGTCACAAGAACAGATTTTTGTGATGAACTACTTTCCAATAAGGGAGAAGGTACAATTACCTTATCAAGTTTTCTACTTTCCTTCCACTCACTTCTTTCGAGAGAAACTCCTTCTCCAGAAAGTTTCCGAATTTAGCAACAAAAGTCTTGCCTTCGGATCTGTGATAGAAGGTGTACCCAACTGTTTCCTTTGGGTATCCTATGAAGACATATTTCTCCGATTTGAGTTTGAGCTTATAGAGATGAAACTTTTTCACATAAGCATCGCAACTCCAAACTTTAAGAAACGACAACTTTGGTTTCTTGCCAAACCATAGTTCATACAGTGTCGTCTCAACGGATTTAGATGGTGCCCTATTTAACGTGAATGCAACTGTCTCTAATGCATAACCCCAAAAATGATAGTGGTAAATCGGTAGGAAACATCATAGATTGCACTATATCCAATAAAGTACGGTTACGACGTTCGGACACACCATTACACTGTGGTGTTCCATGTGGCGTGAGTAGTGAAACTATTTCACATTGTTTTTAACTGAAGGCCAAACTCATAACTCAAATATTTGTCTCCGTGATCAGATCGTAGAAACTTTATTTTCTTGTCACGATGATTTTTCACTTCACTCTGAAATTCTTTGAACTTTTCAAATGTTTCAGACTTATGTTTCATCAAGTAGATATACTCATATCTGCTCAAATCATCTGTGAAGATCAGAAAATAATGATACCTGTCGCGAGCCTCAATATTCATCGGACCACATACATCAGTATGTATGATTTCCAACAAATCTGTTGCTTGCTCCATTGTTCCGGAGAACGGCGTTTTAGTCATGTTGCCCATAAGGCATGGTTCGCAAGCATCAAGTGATTCATAATCAAGTGATTCCAAAATCCCATCAGCATGGAGTTTCTTCATGCGCTTTACACCAATATGACCTAAACGGCAGTGCCATAAATAAGTTGCACTATCATTATTAACTTTGCATCTTTTGGTTTCAATATTATGATTATGTGTATCACTACGATCGAGATCCAATGAACTATTTTCATTGGGTGTGTTACCATATAAGGTTTTATTCATGTAAACAGAACAACAATTTATTCTTTTACTTAAATGAATAACCGTATTACAATAAACATGATCAAATCATATTCATGCTCAACGCAAACACCAAATAACACTTATTTAGGTTCAACACTAATCCCGAAAGTATAGGGAACTGTGCGATGATGATCATATCAATCTTGAAACCACTTCCAACACACATCGTCACTTCACCCTTAACTAGTCTCTGTTCATTCTGCAACTCCTGTTTCGAGTTACCATTCTTAGCAACTGAACTAGTATCAAATACTGAGGGGTTGCTATAAACACTAGTAAAGTACACATCAATAACATGTATATCAAATATACTTATGTTCACTTTGCCATCCTTCTTATCCGCCAAATACTTGGGGTAGTTCCGCTTCCAGTGACCAGTCCCTTTGCAGTAGAAGCACTTAGTCTCAGGCTTAGGACCAGACTTGGGTTTCTTCTCCTGAGTAGCAACTTGCTTGCCGTTCTTCTTGAAGTTCCCCTTCTTCTTCCCTTTGCCCTTTTCTTGAAACTAGTGGTCTTGTCAACCATCAACACTTGATGTTTTTCTCGATTTCTACCTTCATTGATTTCAGCATCACGAAGAGCTTGGGAATTACTTTTGTCATCCCTTGCATATTATAGTTCATCACGAAGTTCTACTAACTTGGTGATGGTGACTAGAGAATTCTGTCAATCACTATCTTATCTGGAAGATTAACTCCCACTTGATTCAAGCGATTGTAGTACTCAGACAATCTGGGCACATGCTCACTAGTTGAGCGATTCTCCTCCATCTTTTAGCTATAGAACTTGTTGGAGACTTCATATCTCTCAACTCAGGTATTTGCTTGAAATATTAACTTCAACTCCTGGAACATCTCATATGGTCCATGACGTTCAAAACGTCTTTGAAGTCCCGGTTCTAAGCCATTAAGCATGGTGCACTTAACTATCAAGTAGTCATCATATTGAGCTAGCCAAACGTTCATAACGTCTGCATCTGCTCCTGCAATAGGTCTGTCACCTAGCGGTGCATCAAGGACATAATTTTTCCGTGCAGCAATGAGGATAAACCTCAGATCACGGATCCAATCCGTATCATTGCTACTAACATCTTTCAACACAATTTTCTCTAGGAACATATCAAAATAAACATATGAAAGCAACAACGCGAGCTATTGATCTACAACATAGATATGCTAATACTACCAGGACTAAGTTCATGATAAATTAAAGTTCAATTAATCATATTACTTAAGAACTCCCACTTAGATAGACATCCCTCTAATCCTCTAAGTGATCACGTGATCCAAATCAACTAAACCATAACCGATCATCACGTGAGATGGAGTAGTTTTCAATGGTGAACATCGTTATGTTGATCATATCTACTATATGATTCACGCTCGACCTTTCGGTCTCCGTGTTCCGAGGCCATATCTGCATATGCTAGGCTCGTCAAGTTTAACCTGAGTACTCTGCGTGTGCAAAACTGGCTTGCACCCGCTGTAGATGGACGTAGAGCTTATCACACCCGATCATCACGTGGTGTCTGGGCACGACGAACTTTGGCAACGGTGCATACTCAGGGAGAACACTTCTTGATAATTTAGTGAGAGATCATCTTATAATGCTACCGTCAATCAAAGCAAGATAAGATGCATAAAAAGATAAACATCACATGCAATCAAAATATGTGACATGATATGGCCATCATCATCTTGTGCCTTTGATCTCCATCTCCAAAGCATCGTCATGATTTCCATCGTCACCGACATGACATCATGATCTCCATCATCTTGATCTATATCAATATGTCGTTACATGGTCATCTCGCCAGTATTGCTCTTGCAACTATTGCTATCGCATAGCGATAAAGTAAAGCAATTATTGGGCGCTTGCATCTTATGCAATAGACAGACAACCATAAGGCTTTTGCCAGTTGCCGATAACTTCAACAAAACATGATCATCTTATACAACAACTTATAACTCATCACGTTTTGACTATATCACATCACAACATGCCCTGCAAAAACAAGTTAGACGTCCTCTACTTTGTTGTTGCAAATTTTACGTGGCTGCTACGGGCTTAGCAAGAACCAATCTTACCTACGCATCAAAACCACAACGATAGTTTGTCAAATAGACTCCGTTTCAACCTTCTCAAGGATCGGGCATAGCCACACTCGGTTCAACTAAAGTTGGAGAAACAGTCACCCGCAAGTCACCTATGTGCAAAGCACGTCGGGGAAACCGGTCTCGCGTAAGCGTACGCGTAATGTCGGTCCGGGCCGCTTCATCCAACAATACCGCCGAACTAAAGTATGACATGCTGGTAGGCAGTATGACTTATATCGCCCACAACTCACTTGTGTTCTACTCGTGCAAATAACATCAAACCATAAAACCTAGGCTCGGATACCACTGTCGGGGAACGTAGTAATTTCGAAAATTTTCCTACGCACACGCAAGATCATGGTGATGCATAGCAACGAGGGGAGAGTCTGATCTACGTACCCTTGTAGATCGCAATGGAAGCGTTGACACAACGTAGAGGAAGTAGTCGTACGTCTTCTTCCCGATCCGACCGATCCAAGCACCGTTACTCCGGCACCTCCGAGTTCTTGGCACACGTTCAGCTCGATGACGATCCTCGGGCTCCGATCCAGCAAAGCGTCGAGGGAGAGTTCCGTCAGCACGACGGCGTGGTGACGATCTTGATGTACTACCGACGCAGGGCTTCGCCTAAGCACTGCAACGGTATGATCGAGGTGGAATTTGGTGGCAGGGGGCACCGCACACGGCTAAGGAACGATCTCAAGGATCAACTTGTGTGTCTAGAGGTGCCCCCTGCCCCCGTATATAACGGATGAGAGGGGGAGGGCTGGCCGGCCAAGCAAGGGAGGCGCAGGAGGAGTCCTACTCCTACCGGGAGTAGGACCCCCCCTTCCAATCCTAGTCCAACTAGGTTTTCTCAAGTGGGAAAGAGAGAGGGGGTGGCCGGCCACCTTCCCTAGTCCTAATAGGACTAGGGGAAGGGGGGAGGCGCGCAGCCCATGGGGCAGCCCTTTCACCTTTCTACCAAGGCCCATGTTGGCCCATTTGGCTCCCGGGGGGTTCCGGTAACCCTCCCGGTAATCCGGTAAAATCCCGATTTTACCCGGAACACTTCCGATGTCCAAACATAGGCTTCCAATATATCAATCTTTACGTCTCGACCATTTCGAGACTCCTCGTCATGTCCGTGATCACATCCGGGACTCCGAACTCCTTCGGTACATCAAAACTCATAAACTCATAATATAACTGTCATCGAAACCTTAAGCGTGCGGACCCTACGGTTCGAGAACAATGTAGACATGACCGAGACACGTCTCCGGTCAATAACCAATAGCGGGACCTAGATGCCCATATTGGCTCCTACATATTCTACGAAGATCTTTATCGGTCAGACCTGTAACGCCCCGAGACCAATGTGCCAGCTGTCGTTCTGTTATTCGCTGTCGTTGCCATGTCATTTGCTTACGTGTTGCATTTCATCATGTCATCATGTGCATTGCATCATCATGTTTTCAAAACTTGCATCCGTCCCGGCCTCCTCGTTCTTTCCGTTATCCGTTCTGAGGCCTACCACACTCGCACGCGCCCGCGGCATGTCCGAAATATTATTTTATAAGTGGCCGGAAAATGTTCTCGGAATGGGATGAGATTTGACGTGTGGTCTTATTATAGTGTAGACAGACCGCCTGTCAAGTTTCATCGCAATCGGAGTTCGTTTGACGCCCCAACGGATAAATATAGTGGCAATAGTAGCCGGTCAAAACGTCGGACGTTTTCGGTCTCCGGAAACAGTTGCCGGGCTGCACTCCTCTCCTCTCATCTTAGCCCAACCCCTCTTCACAGCCCACTAGCCCACCTATCCAAACCCCCTCCGCTCCGAGTCGTCCGATCAAGATCGAACGGCTCCGAAACGGACAAAAATCCCCCTAACCTAGCCCCCTTGTCTATATATAGGCCTTCCCCTTCCATTTTGGGCATACCTAGCCCCCCCCACCTACCTCTAGCCGCCTCCCACCTCCTCTCCTCAATTTCAGCGCCGAACCCCTCCCTGGCCTCCACTTGTCGCCGCCGCCTTGGCCTCTTCCCGCGCCGCCACCTCGCCGGCGCCACATGGCGCGCTCCTAGTGGCCAGCCGCCACCACGTGGTCAACTGCAGCCAACGGGACGCTGCCACGTCGCCCTGCCTCCCTCCTCCTCCCGCAGGACCCGCTGGAGCCCATCTCAGGCCCGCCCCGGGCCGATCTGGGCCCGAGGTGCCCGCGCCTTCCCGCACAGCGCCGCCGTCTCGCTTGGATCGGGAGGAGCCCGATCCCGCAGCTGCCTCCGCCGCCTAGCGCCTCTCCGCCGGCGACCTCGCCTGCTCGCCGGATCCGCCCTCCTCGCCGGAGCGCGCCGCCCTGCGACTTGGAGCCCCGTCCGGCGCCGCTGTCGCCAGATCCGGTCATTACGCGCCGGGATCTGCCCCTTCTTGCTCACGGCCGGCCTTCCCTCGCCGGAGCCTCATCGCCGTTCCTCTGCACCACCTCGTCCGGCTCACCGGAGTTCCTTGCCGCCACCTCGTCCGTCGCCGGGTCGCACCACCGCGGCCAGATCCATGCTCCCCATGGCCGGATCCGCCCATTCCCGCAAGAACCCCGCCGTGCCTGCCTGCCGGATCTGCCTCGCCCGCCGCCTCGGGTCATCACCGGACCTTGCCGCCGCCACCATGGCTCGCCTCGGCCTCGGGTGGAGGTCGGGGACGAGCTCCCTCCCGCGTGGGCTGCCTCCTCCGCACCGGCCCAGGTGCGAGGCCCAGCGCCGCCTCCCCGCCGGCCTGCCTCCTGCGCGCCTCCAGGCCCAGCGCCCCTCTGCTTCGCCCAGCCCAGCGCGCCAGCGCCCCTGCGGGCCTCCTTCCTCTCCAAGGCCCAGCCCAAGCCGACCGGCCTCTCCCTCCGAATGGGCCAGGCCCATGGGTGAGCAGCCCCCCCGCAGCGCCCCTCTTTTTTTCCTTACCGTTGGGCTTGCCCCAGATTCAGCCCATGCACGTTTTTTTTCCCTGTTCAGCGAATTTGTCTATTTTCCTGAGACAGCCAGTTTTGCAGATTAGCCCCTCTAGATCATGCATTTAATAACTCATGAACCGTGCATCGGATTAAAATGAACTATATATGAAACTTGCTCGGAATTTTGTGTAGATTAATAATATCCAACTTTCACCTATGTTTGAAATGTCTAAAATGATGTTTGATTAAATTTGCCCCTATGCCATGCTAAAATGATTTAATTCATTACTAAATATCCGTAACTCCGAATTTAATAATCTTTATATGTAAATGGGGTAGAATTTTGCCTAGTTTAACATGGTGGCATCATCTTGCATGTCTAATAACTCTAAAATTGTGTTTAGGACAGATCAGGACCAAACCTAAAATATGCTATGGGGAGTTTCCGGAATTGTTGTTCGTTGCTTCCGGCCTCATTTAACCTTGACTAGATAGGTAGTTTTGCTTCGCTTCACCCTCTTGCCATGTTTAACAACATTTAATATTGTGGGTACATAACCGAGAGAGAACTAAATAATTGATGTGGTGTTTTGTCAATATGCATCCCGATGCATATTGAGCTCCACTTAATTTGTAGGATTGTTTGTGCTCTTTGCCATGCCATGCATATTTAATCCGGACATGCATCATACTCGTTTGTGCATCATGCCATGTTGATGTCATGGTTGTTTACTATGTTGTGTGCTTCCTTTCCGGTGATTGCTTCTTCGGGTTGGTTCCGGTAACGTCGTGTTGTGAGGACCGTTCATCTACGTCCGTTTGTCTTCTTCATGGACTCGTTCTTCTTCCTTACGGGATTTCAGGCAAGATGATCATACCCTCGAAATCAATACTATCTTTGCTATGCTAGTTTGCTCGCTCTTTTGCTTTGCCAATGCTATGATGCCTACCACTTGCTTGTCAGCCTCCCAATTGCCATGATTGAGCCTCTAACCCACCTTTGTCCTAGCAAACCGTTGATTGGCTATGTTACCGCTTTGCTCAGCCCCTCTCTTATAGCGTTGTTAGTCGCAGGTGAAGATTGAAGTTTGTTCCTTGTTGGAACATGGAGATGTTGTTCCTTGTTGGGACATTTATTTACTTGTTGGGATATCACCATATATCTTATTTAATTAATGCATCTATATACTTGGTAAAGGGTGGAAGGCTCGGCCTTATGCCTGGTGTTTTGTTCCACTCTTGCCGCCCTAGTTTCCGTCATATCGGTGTTATGTTCCCGGTTTTTGCGTCCCTTACGCGGTTGGGCTATAATGGGAACCCCTTGACAGTTCGCCTTAAGTAAAGCTTCTCCAGCAATGCCCAACATTGGTTTTACCTTTTTCCACCTAGCCTTTTCTTTCCCTTGGGTTCTGCAGACTCAAGGGTCATTGTTATTTTACCCCCCGGGCCAGTGCTCCTCTGAGTGTTGGTCCAAACTAGAGTCCTGTGCAGCGCCCCCTCGGGGAAACTCGAGGTTTGGTTTTAGTTGTATGGAGCGCTCATCTGAGTGTGCCCTGAGAAAGAGATATGTGCAGCTCCTATCGGGATTTGTCGGCACATTCGGGCGGTGTTGCTGGTTTAGTTTTACCCTGTCGAAATGTCTTGTTGTACTGGGATACCGAGTCTGATCGGAATGTCTCGGGTGGAGGTCTATTCCTTCGTTGACCGTGAGAGCTTGTTATGGGCTAAGTTGGGACACCCCTGCAGGGATTGATCTTTCGAAAGCCGTGCCCACGGTTATGGGCAGATGGGAATTTGTTAGCGTCCGGTTGTAGATAACCTGAAGTTGACCTTAATTAGAATGAATCAACCGCGTGTGTAACCGTGATGGTCTCTTTCCGGCGGAGTCCGGGAAGTGAACACGGTTGTTGGAGTTATGCTTGACGTAGGTAGTCCAGGATCACTTCTTGATCATACTTTTATCGACCGTGCTTTGCCTTCTCTTCTCGCTCTCATTTGCGTATGTTAGCCACCATATATGCTAGTCGCTTGCTGCAGCTCCACCTCATACCTTTACCTTACCCATAAGCTTAAATAGTCTTGATCGCGAGGGTGCGAGATTGCTGAGTCCCCGTGGCTCACAGATACTTCCAAAACCAGCTTGCAGGTGCCGATGAGTCCGTGCAGATGACGCAACCCAGCTCAGGAGGAGCTTGATGAAGATCTTGTCCTTTGTGTTGTTTCGTGCTAGTTGATCAGTAGTGGAGCCCAGTTGGGGTCGATCGGGGACCTTTGTCGCATTTGGGGTTCTTCTTTTATTTTGGTTCCGTAGTCGGACCATGAGTGTATTTGATTGATGTAATGCTATTTATGTACCTTGATGTGACGTGGCGAGTGTAAGCCGACTATTATTATTATTTCCCCTTTATATTTATATGTACATGGGTTGTGTGAAGATTGCCTCACTTGCGACATATGCCTTCAATGCGATTATGCCTCTAAGTCGTGCCTCGACACGTAGGATATATAGTCGCATCGAGGGTGTTGCAAGACCGCATAACAACATACGTTGTTCCCTTTGTCATCGGTATGTTACTTGCCCGAGATTCGATCGTCGGTATCCAATACCTAGTTCAATCTCGTTACTGGCAAGTCTCTTTACTCGTTCCGTAATACATCATCTCACAACTAACATATTAGTTGTAATGCTTGCAAGGCTTATGTGATGTGTATTACCGAGAGGGCCCAGAGATACCTCTCCGACAATCGGAGTGACAAATCCTAATCTCGAAATACGCCAACCCAACATCTACCTTTGGAGACACCTGTAATGCTCCTTTATAATCACCCAGTTACGTTGTGACGTTTGGTAGCACCCAAAGTGTTCCTCCGGCAAACGGGAGTTGCATAATCTCATAGTCATAGGAACATGTATAAGTCATGAAGAAAGCAATAGCAACATACTAAACGATCGGGTGCTAAGCCAATGGAATGGGTCATGTCAATCAGATCATTCAACTAATGATGTGACCTCGTTAATCAAATAACAACTCTTTGTTCATGGTTAGGAAACATAACCATCTTTGATTAACGAGCTAGTCTAGTAGAGGCATACTAGTGACACTCTGTTTGTCTATGTATTCACACATGTATTATGTCTCCGGTTAATACAATTCTAGCATGAATAATAAACATTTATCATGGTATAAGGAAATAAATAATAACTTTATTATTGCCTCTAGGGCATACTTCCTTCAGCGGTAGTGTGGTTGGTTCCTGAAAAATGTCAGCAAATTCTTCCAGAAGTGCTTGTAACTGAGGAGGCCTGGAGTCATCAGAGGATTCGGATTTTTGTTCATGTTGAATGACTGCAAGTGCCCACACTTCATTGCCCTGAATCCATTTATACAGCTGATCCGCATGCATCTCAGTAAGTGCAGGCTCTGTCGGAGTACGCACGCCTTGCAACTTGATGTTCATATTGGCTTGTCTGAATTCCATGGTTTTGAGTCCCCAATGACAGTTCATAGGACTGAATTGAGCGAGCCAATCGAGTCCCAAAACTGCATCATAAGCGCCAAGCTCAAGCAACCGCGTATCAGTGCTGAAAGTGTGGCCCTGACACCACCACTGTAATTGAGACACTTGTTGCTTGGACTGCAGGGTTTCTCCGTTGGCTACCCTCACTATGACAGGATCGACGTCCTGAATTTTACAGCCGGCACGCTCTGCAAACGCTGAATTCACAAACGTGTGGGTACTGCCCGAATCCACCAGCAACAACATTACCTGATTGCCAACTAATGCTCTTAACCTCATTGTACCCGACGACTCCGTTCCCGCGACGGCATGCATGGAAATTTGACAACAAACTGCTTCTTCTTTTGTATTTTCATCCAGCAACTCCAGAGCACGTATGGCATCATCCGATAGAAGCTCACCATGATCGCCAACCTCAATGGTCAGAAGCTGACCCACCTTGTTACACTTGTGTTCCCGGGAATACTTATCGCCGCACTTAAAACACAGGCCATTGGCTCGCCTGAATTCCCGCAGTTGTCGTTCGCGGCCAAAATCATCCGGGCCACGCTTAGCACCATCAATGCGGGGTTGTACTGGTCCAGGAGCCATTGCAGGCACCGGGGGTGGAGGAATGGCGTGAGTATACACCGGTGGGCGACCCCGCGGCTTACTGTGTTCAGATTCTTCCTCCTGAATCCGAGCAAGTGCCGCTGCCCTGGAAACGCTCGTCGGTGCGTGCAGGCGCACTCCTGTGCGGACCTCATCCTTGAGACCGATGATGAACTGTGAGACAAAGAATTTCTGATTTAAGGATGGGTCCAGAGCAATCAGATGGTACATAATTGCCTCAAAGGAGAGTCTGTATTCAGAAACAGTGGAGGTCTGCTTGAGATGATGTAGGCGATGCAGCAAAGCATCGAATTCATCCTGACCAAATTCAGTCTTCACTGCCTCCATGAATGAGAACCAATCCCCCAAACCATGCACACGCTTGTACGCCTGACACCAGAGAGCGGCGTGGCCTTCCATGTACAACACTGCCGTGGCAACCCACTGCTCTGGTGGCATTTGATACAGATCGAAGTAAGTATGGCAGAGGTCAAACCAGAGCCGTGTCGCGTCGCCACTGAACCGGGGGAAGTCATGCTTCGGCGGTTTGTGACGGTAGTTGCCACGCGGGGACTGCGGTGGCGAGACTTGACGGTCCTGGTGCTCATCACGACGACCAGGAGCAAGGGGTGGGCGCGGCGGAACGTTGAGGAGTGGGGGTCCCTTGTTGACCAACAACGCCGCAGTGTGCATGGTGGAGGATGAAGGAGCCGCCCGCGTCGCGGCGGCCGTGGCCTGTGTTCGCTTGACCGCATCCAATCCCTCGCCAAAATCGGCCACCTGAGTGCTCAGTTGGTGGACCTCGGTCGAGAGCGACGAAAATTTGGAGAGTAATTCCTCCAGGGTCTTTTGTACTCCCTCCATGGCTTGGAGCACGAACTTGGTCTGGACCGACGGAGTCGACGACGGCGCCGTCGCGGCCACCCCAAATCAAGCCTACCCCACTCAGGATTTTGCGTCAGATCGCCGAAGCAACCCACCACCTTTCGCGGTGGATTTTACGGCCGGATTGAGAGAGAGAGGCGTGGCGGCAGATCGTAACGAGCCTCTGATACCAAGTTGTAATGACCCTCGCGGATCGAACAGAGAGGA
Organism: Triticum aestivum; assembly: GCF_018294505.1. Classification (NCBI taxonomy): domain Eukaryota; kingdom Viridiplantae; phylum Streptophyta; class Magnoliopsida; order Poales; family Poaceae; genus Triticum; species Triticum aestivum. Next base: position 37,842,808 of record NC_057809.1, read on the forward strand.
AGAAGGGATCGAGAGGGAGGAAGAACTTGAGGGAGAAGAAAGGGGATGAGAGCTGGGGAAGAAGATCGAGAAGGGTTCAGAATATTCGATTTCAATCGTCGCCTGGCCTCTGGCCGCACACCCGCTTATATCTCTCTCGGTGGCCTAGTGCCCCACATGTCATACACACACACCTACACAGAGACTAGTCTTCCCTCACTGGCTGTGGCCCCTTTTGTTCTCCTCAGGTCGTCGCACCAGCAGTGCCTCACTGTCCGCCTTCTCCACTGTTGTGGCAGCAGGGGAGGAGGGCGTGACAGCTGTTTAATTCTTCCACTCCCAAGATGAACTATAAATATGGGCATATCATACTTCTGCGAAATAAGAGGGTTACAATTATGTTTTTTTAGCTTAAACTATGTTTTTTAGGGAGCTTGCATACTCACTTTTTTGTCGGATATGGGGACGCTAGGACGCGTCCGTCATGTCGGTCTAATGGGCTAGGCCCGCACCAAAACCCATCGGTTCGACAGGCGCCTCCTTTGGTTTTGGTGAGGACGCATTCATGTCGCTGCTCCGGTGCCCGGCGCCAAAACCCATTGATCTGATAGGCGCCTCCTCCGGTTTAGGTGAGGACGCATTCATGTCACCGCTCCGGCGCAGGGCCCGAGGGACTAAATCAGGCTATTAAACTGGACGACGAGGCAAAGCAAGCTTGTCCCTATCCACCCAGTATGTGTCGCCGTTGCCACTTCCTCTCCCTCTTCCACTTCCAATCCGAGGTGACATACTACAAGCTGCTGACACCGGAGCGCTGGACAGAGATCCAGGCAAGATGCGCACCTCAAGCATTATGATCCGCCTTACTTCGGACAAGGAGGTGCCGGACGAGGAGATGGAAGAGGCGAAGCAGGGGGAGGAAGAGCCGCCGTCGTACAAGGAGGAGGCATCGATGTCGGAACAAGTCGAATTCGGCATGGCAGACGTGTTGGTGGAGTTTGAGCTTAACCAAGCGGAGGAGGTGGCGGACAATAGGCCATTCTCGAGTTCATCCAGTCTAAGGCGGAGATGATGACGAAGGGCGAACTGTCACTTCCTCCATGGAGTCTGAGCAGCTTTTCACGGATGAGGACGACAAAGAGTAGAGGTCAATGTTTCGCCCGGCCTCCAATGACCACAAGGCCGGTGCCTCCGGTAAGGAGGTCGTCAACATTTTCGATGACAAGTAGTTTAGTTTGCTACTTTGTTTATGTACTTAGAACAAATAGATGTTGCACATTGTATGAAAATGGGGATATGAAAATGAGGAGTGTGGTTGCAATGTGTGAAAAGTGAACGGTGACTGACACTATCGTCTGACATGTGGAGTCTCACTTTTGATAGGTCCGGTTGTAGATGCTTTGACTATGTTTGGGACATTTCAATATGTCTGTATGCCACATAAATGATCACCAATACATCAAATGAATCTACTGACATGCAAATAAAAATCTTGACCATCCGAGAATATTTCACCTTACTTGAACAGGATCTGTTCTATAAAATTGTAATGTTACATCCTTTATCAATAAATATAAGTATTTGAGATGGAACCGAGAAATTCTCGTGACTACAAGGATTAGCTCCGTGCTCCTGCCACCCTGACACACTGCTACAATCGAGGGAGAGGAACCTCATTCCCTCCCTGCCCAAACAAACGACACCAACTTTGGTGATACGCATCTTCAACACCGACCCCCAAACCACCTGCACATGTTTGAACCGTGTTGTCCGGACCAGGAAGTCATTCAACGCGGGCCTGTATCGGTCCGCAAGACGGTCCAGATACACTTTTTCCCGTAAATTGAAGACAAAGTGGGGGAGCTTTGTGGGAGTCCGGACAACAGACACGTAGGATTCCGACACCACCGGCCCACCCAATCCCCCTCCCGGTCCCATTTTCTTTCACTCAACCCCTTCTTCCCCTTGCTTTTCATCCGTACCATCCACCTCGTCCGTCGCTGTTGTATGCCTCGGGCTGCCACAGAGACATTGCCGGACGTTCGCAACTAGCACCGACGTGCCCGCTCACCTCTACGACGGCGCTACACCCTGGAGCCGTTTGTACCTAGGTACACTCCGCCCCCTGTCGACGACCTCCATTGTGGATAGTGTTGGAAATATGCCCTAGAGGCAATAATACTGTATTATTATATTTTTATTATTTATAATTAAGAGTTTATATTTCATGCTATAACTGCTATGATCCTGAAATATGTGATTCAGTGGAAAACTCATATGCATGTGTGAAATGACAAACGGTAAACAATAGGTTCCTAGTCTCGCCTCTAAGACTGGGTCAAGTGTTGTTGGTGACCACGTTTTCTGGATCTTAGAATATCGTTGAGTGTAATGATAGTCCTAAAACAACATTGAGGGTATGACGTTACAAGAACAATCATATTGAATCGACCCAAACTTGTGTTGGGGAACGCAGTAATTTCAAAAAAAATTCCTACGCACACACAAGATCTATCATGGTGATGCATAGCAATGAGAGGGGAAGAGTGTTGTCCACGCACCCTCATAGACCGTAAGCGGAAGCGTTATGACAACGCGGTTGATGTAGTCGTACGTCTTCACGATCCGAGTACCGAAAGTACGGCACCTCCGTGATCTGCACACGTTCGGCTCGGTGACGTCCCACGAACTCTCGATCCAGCCGAGTCTCGAGGGAGAGTTTCGTCAGCACGAGGCGTGATGACGGTGATGATGAAGCTACCGTCGCAGGGCTTCGCCTAAGCACTACGATGATACGACCGAGGTGGATTATGGTGGAGGGGGCACCGCACACGCCTAAGGGATCAATGATCAACTTGTGTGTTCTAGGGTGGCCCCTGTCCCGTATATAAAGAAGCAAGGGGGGAGGCCGGCCGGCCCTTGGGGCGCGCCAAGGAGGGGAGGAGTCCTCCTCCTAGTAGGAGTAGGACTCCCCCTTTCCTAGTCCAACTAGGAAGAGGAAGGGGGAAGGAAGGAGAGGAGAAGGGAGAAGGAAAGGGGGGCGCCGCCCCCCTATTCCCTAGTCCAATCCGGACTAGAGGGGGAGGGGTGCACGGCCCTGCCTTGGCTGACCCTCTTTCTCTCCACTAAGGCCCATGTTGGCCCATTAGATCCCCCGGGGGTTCCGATAACCCCCCGGCACTCCGATAATTATCCGATGATCCCCGGAAGTCATCCGGTGTCCGAATATAGTCATCCAATATATCAAACTTTATGTCTTGACTATTTCGAGACTCCTCGTCATGTCCGTGATCATATCCGGGACTCTGAACTACCTTTGGTACATCAAAACACATAAACTCATAATACCGATCGTCACCAAACGTTAAGCGTGCGGACCCTATGGGTTCGAGAACTATGTAGACATGACCGAGACACGTTTCCGGTCAATAACCAATAGTGGAACTTGGATGTTCATATTGGCTCGCACATATTCTACGAAGATATTTATCGATCAACCGCATAAAGATATACGTTGTTCCCTTTGTCATCGGTATGTTACTTGCCCGAGATTCGATCGTCGGTATCTCAATACCTAGTTCAATCTCGTTACCGGCAAGTCTCTTTACTCGTTCCGTAATGCATCATCCTGTAACTAACTCATTAGTCACATTGCTTGCAAGGCTTATAGTGATGTGCATTACCGAGAGGGCCCAGAGATACCTCTTCGATACTCGGAGTGACAAATCCTAATCTCGATCTATGCCAACTAAACAAACACCATCGAAGACACCTGTAGAGCATCTTTATAGTCACCCAGTTATGTTGTGACGTTTGATAGCACACTAAGTGTTCCTCCGGTATTCGGGAGTTGCAAGATCTAATAGTCATAGGAAAATGTATAAGTTATGGAGAAAGCAATAGCAACAAACTAAACGATCATCGTGTTAAGCTAACGGATGGGTCAAGTCAATCACATCATTCTCCAATGATGTGATCCCGTTAATCAAATGAAAACTCATGTCTATGGTCAGGAAATATAACCATCATTAATTCAACGAGCTAGTCAAGTAGAGGCATACTAGTGACACTCTGTTTGTCTATGTATTCACACATGTACTGAGTTTCCGGTTAATATAATTTTAGTATGAATAATAAACATTTATCATGATGTAAGGAAATATAAATAACAACTTTATTATTGCCTTTAGGGCATATTTCCTTCAGTCTCCCACTTGCACTAGAGTCAATAATCTAGATTACATTGTAATGATTCTAACACCCATGGAGTCTTGGTGCTGATCATGTTTTGCTCATGAGAGAGGCTTAGTCAATGGGTCTGCAACATTCAGATCCGTATGTATCTTGCAAATCTCTATGTCTTCCTCCTTGACTTGATCGCGGATGGAATTGAAGCGTCTCTTGATGTGCTTGGTTCTCTTGTGAAATCTGGATTCCTTTGCCAAGGCAATTGCACCAGTATTGTCACAAAAGATTTTCATTGGACCCGATGCACTAGGTATTACATCTAGATCAGATATGAAATACTTCATCCAGACTCCTTCATTTGCTGCTTCTGAAGCAGCTATGTACTCTGCTTCACATGTAGATCCCGCCACGATGCTCTGCTTGTAACTGCACCAACTGACAGCTCCACCATCTATTTATATATAAAAAGAGTATTTGATGGGCTACCAAAAATTAGATAAATATGCTAGAAAATCACACAAAAATTAGAAATATCTGACCTTTAATTTAGTATATTAGAAAACAACAACCGTTAGATCCACTGTAAAACCAAATAAATTACCCACCATGCCATCCTCTCTAAATTACCCACCATTGCCATTACATAATACTATGTCTAAAAATATCCCTCAAAAGAATAATCTTCCTGCCAACGATGGGTCTTCTTAACCTAAAGATATAATATATCTCATGCATGTACGCTCCTCCTCTCCTAGAGACTTTCCATGCCATGGTTAGGCGTGTTCATACGTGTCTCTTCCATGAGACTTGATGCTCAGCCGTCGCCCAAATCCAACTCATTAGCAGAAGTCCACGGCAGATCTCAAATCCAGCTCATCAGTAGCTCTTCCTTGGGGTGTTTTCTTATTCCAATCTATTAAATAAATAGCTGGCCGGTGCATGGGATACATCAGCCGATGCAGCAGCTTGATCGGCGCCAACCTCTCAGAGACGATCGCGTACGAGCACGACTACAACATCGACGATCGCCAACGAGCACGACTACAACATCGACTAGATCGGCAGGTACTCAGGCGACACCAATCTCTATCTCGAGCGCGTCAACATGTACGAAGCGAAGCTAGCGGCTGCCGAAGTGCCGATACATTCCCCAGGCGGTGCACTGTAGCTAGGGCATACCCTCCGGCGCGTATGTCATGAGTACTTTCCACCGGAGCATGCATCGTACGCACCAAAAGCTGGCTACCCTACCTGACCGACGGATTCTGCCGGAAGACACTCAGGTAAATGATGCACGTACACAGAAGGATCGATGGATTGTATGGACTTAGCACACAGAAGCAAACGCCCGATCAGGCCTATGTAAGCCAACACATATTGTCGCTACATGGATCTTGAACCCACGGACAAATCTTATGCCTTGATAGGTCTTTCGCCAGTACAGTGCTGACAAAAAAACAGGTACCTCAATTGTAGTATTTTTGTTGATTCTTCGGATGATGACCCCGGCATCCTGAAAATCGAATTTTCTTAATTCAACGTGTGCTGGCAAACGTGTACTTTCTAGCATGTAGTTATGTTTATTTTAGAAACAATTATTTTTAGTCTATTTCCGTCTTTTCTGATCTAGAACTAACGTCGAACATGCCTTGACATTGCTATTGATGAAGGGCAAGAAAGGCACCATGGCCTTGGGTATGTATATACACCTTCCCTACATGTACATGAAACGCAAGAACCCAGCGGTGGCGTTGTAGGTCGAAGTCGAAGTGGAGCATCTCGGCATCGACCCCGTAAGTCAAAGTTGGACATCCGATCTCCTGCGGAAGTACGAGTATACGATACCCATCATTTATATGGCTGGCACCATGCAACACTGAATAACGTGCCTACCTCTGATTCAGTCCATGTCTCCAAGACAGATCAACAAATTAATTGGTGATCGGCACAATCACTATTGATTTGTTAACGATGGCAGCCAAGTTTATGGGCGTGCTTTTTGTGGATGTGAAGAGAGCTAGGAAAATTCCTTGCAGGAGGTAATCAAAATGTAGTTCTAGTTCTTGACTTTATGTTGTTGATGCCTTAGCGTCAAAATGTATTATTTGAGACATAAATTAAACTGCATTATAAATTACTTTACATATTGTCAGGTGTGTATGCATGAGTGGTTAATTAATAGGCAGATGGAAAACTGCATTAACCACATCTCGCTGTATATAATTTAATAGTTAATACAACAATTTTTCTGAAGCACATCTAGATTCTATGCTTGCTTGTGTTACTTAGATCTGCAATAACTAAGACACATCTAGATGGACCCTAGACAAACCCTAATACAACATGACAAATTACATAAAGAATTAACGTGAGACGGGCAAACCATGAGACACATATATAAATTGTACATCTCTCAAAATATATGATTTTTTTATAGAGGGGGTAAAAGATGCACATTGATCGTTATGCTTAGTTCAATTTGATAGATTACTTGATGAAGAATTAATGTAATAGCGTAGGGTGTGCTTTCTTATGCTGCCGAGAGTCCTCCATAACCCATACATTTTTTTCGAACATATATGGAAGGTATTTTATATAGACGGTCTACAGAATGCACCTTGTCCATATTGTTTATATGAATATATGTTACTGCACAAATAAAGTGGGGGATATCATGGAGAATTTTTTGAAAAAAAATATGACATCTTTTGCCAAATAGAAGACGTTCTAGAAATCTAACCAACAGAATGATCTAATTTTGGCTATCGATATATAAATATATCAAATAAAATAACATGTGCATGAAAAGTATTTATTTATTTTCCATTTATCTTTCACAAAAAATAAGCATGTGCATCTACAAAATAATGCTCAACATTTTGCATCGTGGATACTGTTATGATGTCTAAATCATTATGTATGTCATACCAGAGAAAGTCAATGATATTATCAAGCATATACATAAATTAATTAAAATGAGAAGGATTACATTATTTAGTCACCAAACTTATTAAAGGGGATAAATTTGTTTTGCTTTCCTATCCCCATTAGGAAGATCACATAAACAACATGTTGGTCTTGCTTCGCTCCTTCATCATTATTTGGATCATAAAATATGATACATCTAATACACACGCCTGATATAATATTGCATCAAAACTATAAGCTACCTCACAATGTTTCTATTAATATGTTTCGCAAAAAATGTTTTTATTAATATAATAGCACATAAGAAGAGACATATATGATCATTAATATAGTACTTTAAAAATACTATAATAATCATATGTCCCTGAATTAAAGATTACTAAGGATCTTACACTAAAGATTACTAAGGATCTTACATGCACATTTCATATCTTATTTATCACAATATTTGTGGTAGTTATATAACAATGTCATTATGTATCGTATACACCTAAAATCTTAAATTTAGTTCCTATCTACCCAACTAGGTAGGGTCACTTTGATTCATATGAAAAGTGACATTATTCATCCCTTTTGTTCAGAGAAACACATAGTAGATTAAATAGATGAAAATTCCTCTAATACCAATTATATAGAAAAAATACACAAATTCTACAATCCTATGACAACTATTTTTCAAAATTTCTTTCAAATAAGAATGAGATCAAGGTCTTTACTAGCACGTTTATTATTGATTTTCAAATCTGGCAAACTAAAGTGGTACTAAAGAAGATGCCCTCGCTACAACATGCATAATCAGCAGGTAAATGGATAAACTATATACTCACACTGTTCCTAAATATAAGTCTTTGTAAAGATTGCACGATGGACTACATATGGAGCAAAATGAGTGAATGTACACTCTAAAATGCATCTATATACATCCATATGTGGTATATAGTAGTATCTCTATAAAGACTTATATTTAGGACAAAGAGAGTATATTTATATATCATCAAAGAAAAAAACTAGGGAAAGATCAATTGGGTTGAATTTCCAAAATGCCACCAATCACGAACAGTACATTTGATTGTTCCAAAGTTACTTTAAAAATTCAATTAATATAGTCCTATCACTGTTCAAGATATCTTCCGATATTCCGATAAATCGGCGGATTTATCGCTTACCGTTGTCTGACTGATAAGATAAATCGGCCGATAAATCAACTGATATGGCGATAAATCGGCCGATATGCCGATAAACTAACCGATTTACCCCTTATCATAGGTCAACCGATAAGTTCCCGATAAGCGATATCCCCAACATTGAGTCATATTATTTAAATTTATAAAACTCTAGCCCGCTCATCGAGCGGGCCACTCTACTAGTTTAATAAAAAACAGGTATCCGGTTTGTGACTTAGAGTCATCCGGATCAGTGTCAAAACTTGCATCGACGTAACCGTTTACGATGAGCTCTTTGTCACCTCCATAAACGAGAAACATATCCTTAGTCCTTTTCATGTATTTCAGGATTTTCTTGACTGTTGTCCAATGATCCACTCCTGGATTACTTTGGTACCTCCCCGCTAAACTAATAGCAAGGCACACACCAGGTCTAGTACACAACATCGCATACCTGATAGAACCTATGGATGAAGCATAGGGAATGACTTTCATTTTCTCTCTATCTTCTGAAGTGGTCGGACATTGAGTTTGACTCAACTTCACACCTTGTAACACAGACAAAAACCCTTTCTTTGCCTGATCCATTTTGAACTTCTTCAAAACTCTATCAAGGTATGTGCTTTGTGAAAGTCCAATTAAGTGTCTTGATGTCTCTCTATAGATCTTGATGCCCAATATATAAGCAACTTCACCGAGGTCTTTCATTGAAAAATTCTTATTCAAGTATCCTTTTATGTTATTCAGAAATTCAGTATCATTTCCGATCAACAATATGTCATCTACACATAATATCAGAAATTCTACGGAGCTCCCACTCACTTTCTTGTAAATACAGGCTTCTCCAAAAGTCTGTATAAAACCATATGCTTTGATCACACTATCAAAGCGTATATTCCAACTCCGAGAGGCTTGCACCAGTCTATAAATGGATCACTGGAGCTTGCACACTTTGTTAGCACCTTTTGGATCGACAAAACCTTCTCGTTGCATCATATACAACTCTTCTTGAAGATATCCATTAAGGAATGCAGTTTTGACATCCATTTGCCACATTTCATAATCATAAAATGCGGTAATTGCTAACATGATTCAGACGGACTTAAGCATTGCTACGGGTGAGAATGTCTCATCGTAGTCAACTCCTTGAACTTGTCGAAAACATTTTGCAACAAGTCGAGCTTTGTAGACAGTAACATTACCATCAGCGTCAGTCTTCTTTTTGAAGATCCATTTATTCTCTATGGCCTGCCGATCATCGGGAAAGTCAACCAAAGTCCACACTTTGTTCTCATACATGGATCCCATTTCAGATTTCATGGCCTCTAGCCATTTTACGGAATCTGGGCTCATCATCACTTCCTCATAGTTCATAGGTTCGTCATGGTCAAGTAACATGACCTCCAGAACAAGATTACCGTACCACTCTGGTGTGGATCTCACTCTGGTTGACCTACGAGGTTCGGTAGTAACTTGATCAGAAGTTTCATGATCATCATCATTAGCTTCCTCACTTACTGGTGTAGGAATCACTGGAACTGATTTCAGTGATGAACTACTTTCCAATAAGGGAGCAGGTACAATTACCTCATCAAGTTCTACTTTCCTCCCACTCACTTCTTTCGAGAGAAACTCCTTCTCTAGAAAGGATCCATTCTTAGCAACGGATATCTTGCCTTCGGATCTGTGATAGAAGGTGTACCCAACAGTCTCCTTTGGGTATCCTATGAAGACACATTTCTCTGATTTGGGTTCGAGCTTATCAGGTTGAAGCTTCTTCACATAAGCATCGCAACCCCAAACTTTAAGAAACGACAACTTGGGTTTCTTGCCAAACGATAATTCATAAGGTGTTGTCTCAACGGATTTAGATGATGCCCTATTTAACGTGAATGCAGCTGTCTCTAAAGCATAACCCCAAAACGATAGCGGTAAATCAGTAAGAGACATCATAGATCGCACCATATCTAGTAAAGTATGATTACGACATTCGGACACACCATTATGCCGTGGTGTTCTGGGTGGCGTGAGTTGCGAAACTATTCCGCATTGTTCCACATGAAGACCAAACTCGTAACTCAAATATTCTCCTCCACGATCAGATCGTAGAAACTTTATTTTCTTGTTACGATGATTTTCCATCTCACTCTGAAATTCTTTGAACTTTTCAAATGTTTCAGACTTGTGTTTCATTAAGTAGATATACCCATATCTGCTCAAATCATCTGTGAAGGTGAGAAAATAATGATATCCGCCGCGAGCCTCAATGTTCGTTGGACCACATACATCAGTATGTATGATTTCCAATAAGTCTGTTGCTCGCTCCATTGTTCCGGAGAACGGAGTTTTAGTCATCTTGCCCATGAGGCATGGTTCGCAAGTACCAAGTGATTCATAATCAAGTGATTCCAGAAGTCCATCAGAATGGAGTTTCTTCATGCGCTTTACACCAATATGACCTAAACGGCAGTGCCACAAATAAGTTGCACTATCATTATCAACTCTGCATCTTTTGGCTTCAATACTATGAACATGTGTATCACTACTATCAAGATTTAGTAAAAATAGACCACTCATCAAGGGTGCATGACTATAAAATATATTACTCATATAAATAGAACAACCATTATTCTCTGATTTAAATGAATAACCGTCTCGCATCAAACAAGATCCAGATATAATGTGCATGCTCAACGCTGGCACCAAATAACAATTATTTAGGTCTAAAACTAATCCCGAAGGTAGATGTAGAGGTAGCGTGCCGACTGCGATCACATCGACTTTGGAACCATTTCCCACAAGCATCGTCACCTCGTCCTTAGCTAATCTTCGCTTAATCCATAGCCCCTGTTTTGAGTTGCAAATGTTAGCAACTGAACCAGTATCAAATACCCAGGCACTACTGCGAGCATTAGTAAGGTACACAACAATAACATGTATATCAAATATACCTTTCACTTTGCCACCCTTCTTCTCCGCCAAATACTTGGGGCAGTTTCGCTTCCAGTGACTAGTCCCTTTGCAGTAGAAGCACTCAGTCTTAGGCTTAGGTCCAGACTTGGGTTTCTTCACTTGAGCAGCAACTAGTTTGCTGTTCTTCTTGAAGTTCCCCTTCTTCCCTTTCCCTTTTTCTTGAAACTGGTGGTCTTGTTGACCATCAACACTTGATGCTCCTCCTTGATTTCTACCTCCGCAGCTTTTAGCATTGCGAAGAGCTCAAGAATCGTCTTATCCATCCCTTGCATATTATAGTTCATCACGAAGCTCTTGTAGCTTGGTGGCAGTGATTGAAGAACTCTGTCAATGACACTATCATCAGGAAGATTAACTCCCAGCTGAGTCAAGTGGTTGTGGTACTCAGACATTCTAAGTATATGTTCACTAAAAGAACTATTCTCCTCCATTTTGCAGCTATAGAACTTATTGGAGACTTCATATCTCTCAATACGGGCATTTGCTTGAAATATTAACTTCAACTCCTGGAACATCTCATATGCTCCATGACGTTCAAAACGTCGTTTAAGTCCCGGTACTAAGCCGTAAAGCATGGCACACTATGAAAGTGCTAGTGATCGACTAGAGGGGGGGGGGGTGAATAGGCGATTTTTATGAAAGTCTTCTAAACAGGGAAGTTTTGAAGACAAACGATAAAAGTAAACCTATTACCACGCAGCGGAAGGTAGACTACACTAGGCAAACCTTAGTCAGGTAATCAATGAAGTGAAAGCACAATGACTTATAGTAGCTAGGCAGTAAGGATCAGGTAGGAAGATATTGTGAAGCCAATCAGAACAAGCAGTTACTTAGTGAAGACAAAAGATAATGCAATCATGCAATGACTTCACAAGGTCCAACAGTAAGTAAAGGGAAGGGAAGGATGAAACCAGTGACCCGTTGAAGACAATGATTTGTTGGACCAGTTCCAGTTGCTGTGACAACTGTACGTCTGGTTAGGGCGGCTAGGTATTTAAACCTGAGGACACACAGTCCCGGACACCCAGTCCTGAACACGCAGCTCAGAACCCTTAGTCCTCACCGTATTCCCCTTGAACTAAGGTCACACAGACCTCACCCAATCACCCTGGTAAGTCTTCAAGGTAGACTCCCAAACCTTCACAAACTTCATTCACCGGCGATCCACAATGACTCTTGGATGCTCAGAACGTGACGCCTAACCGTCTGAAGGATTCATAGTCCTCAAGTGTAATAAGTCTTCAGATCACACAAACAAGACGACTTAAGTGATGCCTAACACTCTTTCGCTCTGGGTGGTTAGGACTTTATCCTCGCAAGGAATTCTTTCTCAAAGGCTTCGAGGTGGGTTGCTCTCAAATGACAACAGCCGTACTTTAACTCTGAGCAGCCAACCGTTTATGGTTGTAGGGGGTGGGCTATTTATAGCCACTAGGCAACCCGACCTGATTTGTCCGAAATGACCCTGGGTCACTAAGGAACTGACACGTGTTCCAACGGTCAGATTTCAAACACACACGGCAACTTTACTTGGGCTACAAGCAAAGCTGACTTGTCCAACTCTGGACAAGATTCGCTCTCATAGTCTTCACTCGAAGGCATAGGATTTTGGTTAAGCATCACTTCAGTCATTCTGGCTGGTTCTCTTGGACCCCACTTAACAGTACGGTGGTTCCTATGACTCAACAAAGAAGAAAAAGAACTACGAAAGATCTAAGTCTTCGAGCTCCATAGTCTTCATGCGATGTCTTCTCTTGTCATAGTCTTCAATGTGAATATCTTCACATACCACCTTTGACTTCAATGTCTTCATACATTTTTAGGGGTCATCTCTGGTAGGAAAACCGAATCAATGAGGGACTTCTACCTGTGTTATCCTGCAATTCTCACAAACACATTAGTCCCTCAACTAGGTTTGTCGTCAATACTCCAAAACCAACTAGGGGTGGCACTAGATGCACTTACAATCTCCCCCTTTTTGGTGATTGATGACAAACTAGTTGAAGTTTTCAACGGGGAATATAATATGTGAAATTGTAAAGGATAAGGAATTGTCTTCATAAGTTGTAAGGGCTCCCCCTGAAGATGTGCATATAAGTAATTTGCTTTTGGAATGCAAATGCACATGGCAGGTTGTACTTGTGGAGATCCTCTTCAACTTATGATGACAATTCATCATGCATGAAAAGTATGTGAAGATAATGACATGCATAATGGAAAATGGACGTCTGCAAAATGATCTAAGTGCGGAATTTATCGTCGCACATGCGGAATTTATCATCGCATCACAAAGTAGCAAATGAGTAGCAGACGACCATCGAGTTTAAGTGTTACAACTCAAAGAACCAAATGTATCAAAACGAGAGTTGTAAACACTAGGCAAAACATAAAGTAACCGCCCATATGGACCCGCTTGAAGACTATCAAACTCATATGCTTCTCCCCCTTTTGTCAGTAAGGACCAAAAAGGTTTGAAGACATAGAGCATCTACTCGTTCCCATGAGGAGTAGGTGAAGTAGCAAGGTCGTCGGTGTTGTTAGGCGGTGCAGACGAGCTCGGGGCAGTGTCGACGCGTGCTGAAGGAGGGGGCGGTGAAGTAGCATCGTCTTCGTCCTCGATCACTCTGGCATTCACAGTTGCCGCAGAGGAAGAGAACTCAGAGTCTTCAAGTGAGGGAGTTCGTCGCAGCACAGCCCTTCGGGGAGGTGTGGAGTCAAACTTGAAACGTTCAGAGAAGCCATCCTCTTGAAGATCATCCTCAGAGCACATAAGCGTCAGCCCTTTCCATGTACGCCGACAAGTTTCATGGGCAACAAAGGCATTCTTGGTGGCAAGGTTGCGAATGCGGTTGACATCCACCAAGAGGCTGTGCATTTGGCGCTTCAGCCAGTCATGATGCCTATCCTGTTTCTGATGAAGAGCAACCAGAAGCTCTCGGTCATTGAGAACACGAGATCGCTTCTTGGGCCGTTGGGCAATAGTGCTTTCAGTGGCTTCAGTGAGGGCACGATGAGGTGCGCGTGTAGTGCCAGCCAGAGGATAAACACGAGTGACTGCTTCAACTCCTTCAATGTTCTGAGAGAAACTTTGATGCTCCGCATTCTGAAGACTAAGAGGCTCCTTGGCAGGCTCTGGATAGAGGGCTTCAACGGACATATCCACGTCAGGCATAAAGATCCGATGATTGCGAGCAGAGGGCTGATATGAGATAGCTGAGTGGAGTTTGATCAGCCGCATTATCCATGGAGCGTAGAACTTCAAGCCAAAAAGATCAGATCCTGAAGCAGCAAGTTGGCGGATGAAGAAGTCTTGTGCGTTGAAGCATTTGCCGTGAAGAATATAGAAGACCAAAGTCTTCATTGCACCTTCCAGCTTTGCATATGGGGAATGTCCTTTGATGGGCCAGAGAGTTCGCCTTAAAATGTGATAGATGGTCCTTGGCAGATACTCCAGGTCTTCAACAAGGAACTCCTTAGGATATGCAGCGTCTTGTGGCAAAGGCTTCATCATACTGAGCATCTGACTCATGTTCGGTTCAGGCTTCTGAAAGATGCTCTCCATAGCTTCACTGTGAAGTTGACATCCAGGTTCATAGAGATCTCCAGGAGTGGGCAGACCAGTGAGCTCAATGATATCAAAGGCTTTGGCTTCGTGATGAACATTTCCTGTCATCCACTCAAGGACCCAAGTCTTCGGATCTCTGTTGTAACCACGTATGTGAAGTGTGGCATAAAATTGGAGCAGCAACTCTTCGTTCCAGTGCTCTTGGTCGGTGACGAAAGGCAACAATCCAACCTCTTTGAAGCAGTCCAGAGCTTCTTCCAAGCAGGGCAGACCAGCTATTGCTTCGGTGTCAAGACGCATATGTGGGAAGATGCGACCTTGATTGTACAGAATGCAGGAGTAATAGCTTCGCTGCGGATAGCTCCAGAACCGATCAGAAGATATTCGTTCCCTTGAGTAGGGGTTCTTGGAGCTATTGAAGAAGGTGTTGTCTGCTTTGAAGCTGTTGACATTGAAGGATCCAGGTGCTGATGCAGGACCTGGAAACCTGGGCAACCTTGGCATTGGCTTCTGTACCTGAGGCCTATGCTCAATATGATAGTCAAACTGAGGACCAGCAGCAGGCGCAGGAACAGAAGCAGTAGCATCATTGGCTTCGCTGACTTCTGGTTCTTGGGTTGGTGTAGGCTCCACATTTGCTTCAGCCATGACAGCGTCAGTGGCTTCATTGGTGTTGGTGGTGGCAGCCTCAAGATTTTCTACCTCCACTTGATGAGCTGGAGGGTCGGGCACAGACACGTTCTCCTCGAGAACAGCTTCGTCAGTAGTTGGGGGAGTGGGGACACGTTCTTCTTCTTGGGTGTCATCGGCTGATGCAGCCAGAATGTCTTCAGCAGCTTTAGCTTCAGATTCGGAGACTGGAGGCCTTGGTCCTTTGCGAAGCCTGCGTAACGCTGGCGACGCCTTTGGAGATGGAGTTGGCTGGGCCTCAAAGTCATCTTCTTCTTCTTGCCGGGGTGGTGTGACTTGTTGTTGTGGGTGATCAGCCCATGATGCATCCTGAGCAATTGGCGTCAGAGGACGACCAATGCTGATGAGTTCGCTGTGCGTAAGCACAGGCGATGATACCTGTTGGTGCTCGATCTGAGGATGAACTGCATCATCTTCAACATGGTCATGGTGACCAATGTCTTCAGCAGCGGTGGGATCAGCTGCTGGAATGTCTTCAGCTTCATGAGCCTCTGTGAAAGTAGGCTCATGGACAGTCAGTTGGCGCTCTTGATGTTCAGCGGCAGGGCGAACCATGGAGATGGGTTCAACAATTAAGGGCTCTGTGGGAGCAGCCCGTTCCTTCTTGGTCTTCCGCTTCTTCTTGGAGGGAGCAGCAGCAGAGGCTTCAGGATGTTTCCTCTTTCTGGCTTCAGCCTCAGCAGTCCTCGTCTTCTTCAGTTCTGAAGCGGTAGACCTGGCTTTTGGCTTCGAGCCAGTCATGCTGGTTGGGAAGACAATGGGATGTGCTTCCTGCCTTGGTGCGTCGGGTTCGGCCATAGCGTTCTCTTTGCAGCCATCCTAGGGTCGATGCCAGGGCGGCCAAGGGCCTTGCGCTTCTCAGCCTCATTGTAGGCTTGCACACACTTGTCAGCCAGGATCTTCATGCGCTCACGAGAACCTTGAGCTTCTTAACGCTTCTTGAGAAAGGCTTCTTTGAGCTCGTGCAGCATGATCTTGAAGTTCTTGACCTCTTGCACGCTGAGCTTGGCCATATGCTTCTTGAACTGAGCTTTCTCAAAGTCAATCTTCTGCTTCAGTTCAACGATGCGCTGGGCTATAGCTAACTCTGAAGCAATGGCGCCATGGAAGGCAACACTGAGGCCAATGGGAAGTTGCAGATCTTCAAAGCTGAGGTTGGGCGTGTCAAACCACTCATCGATGAAGTCGTGGATGATTGCCACGTCAAAGAGAGGCAAATTGTTGAAGATTTCTGCTTCTTCTTTGCTCTTGATCAGTTGCTCAAGAGCGTCATCTGCAAGATCTTCATCACTGGACAGATCAATGGCATCGTTGCGCAGAATAGCAGCAGCAGTCAGTTCTTGGCTGGTGTGTGGCAGAGGCATCTTGACTTTCTGGGGCTTGGAGATGCGTGACAGATCTTCAGACTGCACACTGTCTTCAGGAGGTGCAGTAGCCAGTGGCTTCGCCCGTGAGATTTTTGGTGCTGAGGCAGGCTTTGAAGCTTTAGGCTGCTTCAGTTTCTTTGGCTTCGGCGCTGCAGGCGCTTCATCTGATTCAGCGTCATCTGCAGGCTCATCCACGGCTGTCCCTTGAACCACGATATGAGTGATGAGACCTTCCAGGTTGTAGAAGGGCCCAACAAGATTGGGTTCAGCTTCGCGGGTCCCATCGGCACGGGGAGCAGAGGGACCAGGGTTGAAGTCTAATCCCAAAGACTTCTTGTTCTGCTTCGCCGAATTCTGGGCAAACTGGAAGTTGCGCTTGAACAGATTGTCGTCACGACACCATAGCAGTGACGATGGGTCAGCATCCGCAGGCTGTGGTCCACGGACCATGCAGGGATAGAAGCCTTGTTCAATGGCTTCATCTCTGGACCTGGGTTGAAGATTTTTGTATAGGATGTCTCCCCATGGTCGCTTGATGGCATTCTTTTCAGCATATTCCTTTGTCACAAATCTGTACTTGAACCACTGTTCTGCCCAATATCGTCGAATCCATTGGATTCGTGTCTTGCGCTGATTGTAATCCTCTTCTGGATCTGTCTTGTACAGTTCTGAGAGGTCATCGGGCAGATCTCTTGATGTCTCACCTCGACGCTTTCTGCCACCCTTCCTTGCTGATTTCTCTGCAGCCATGAACTTTAAACTGAATGGCTTCAATACGTTCAAAGGCTTCAAGGGCTTTCGCTTGCTGGACAAACAGGAACTGGCTTCGGGAGAATTTATGTGATGCTGTAAGAATTCTGCAAATGAATGCAGACTATGAGAACCAAGGGATTCTCCCACGGACATGTACCTGTGACAGCATTAAGGTGCGAGGGAAGGGGAAGAGGTCATATGCATTCTCAGAAGATTTTGAAGATAAATTAGTTTAGAAGACATTGACCTCATCGTGCGAAGACATTCACTCATAGATAAGGAGTTGGTTCCAGATTTGTACGAATCCACAGATCAGTACAAGTGAGGAATCTAACTACTTTGTGAAGCATAAGTGAACATACTAGGCATAATATGAGATGCAGTATGAAGTGGATCCAACTTGTGTGAACAGAAACTGCTTGTGGTAGAAAGTGACGAATCTATAGGATCAAAGAGGCCGTAAAAAGGGAGTTTTATTTACCACACAAGAAACTGCTAGACGGAGTGGAAGAGGAGGCCGAGCAGTTCGATCGTCCGTGCCCTAACTTGGCGACGGAGGACACCTACGGCGACGGCGGAGAAGACGATGTCCGCGGTCGGCGTGAAGACGGCGTCGGAGAGGTTGCGGCAGCTAAGCGCTTCGTCGCCGGCGTCGTCGAGGGCTAGCGGTGGCGCTAGGGTTCGTGCGAGAGTGGAAGAAAGGATAATGACTGAGGTGAGGCGTGTATTTATAGGGACAGGGACGGCTCAGTGTTATTACACAGGTGCCCCTGGCGATTCACATCTGAGGAACACGTGGCCATCATGCAGCATATCAGAGGTTGTTCCACGTTCCCACGCACGCCTGGATTGTCGGGTGGTCGTTCCCACTTCTCCGGGTTTCAGGTGAAGGAATTAGCATTGAAAACGGACTTAATGTTTGTCTCTGTATCTTCCGCTGACAAGGACGCAGAGAAGACATTCGACAGTTTCAATAGAATGCATATGATTTGGAGAGATAGAGTTTGAGATAGAAAGCATAGAGAGGTTAGGGTCCGATCACATTCACTTAGTTCAAAAGATTCAACAAGAAGACATAGCTATAAGTGAATGCTGTAGAGGACAGAACACTAGTATATATATATATATATATATATATATATATATGATCAACATAATGAAGATAATCATGAAGACATGTTGAGATTGAAGTCAAACCAAATGTGAAGACATAGCAAATGTAACGCCATGAGTGAAATACTTCAAACAGAACATTTGGTGGTGGCGTTACCCACCGTATAGGAAGTATTAGACCCAGGACACGGCGCACAATTATCGTGGCGCTCCGAAGTCAAATTCCTCATTAATGTATTCACACTTAGAATGTATGTCTTCATTGATTGAAGATATACTTTACTTCGTGTGTTGCACATCTAAGTCATCAATACGCATAAGTGTTAGGATGTGTGCCTGATCACAGGACATTTGAGGATTCCAAGATATTTAGCTCACACCGTAACTTGCAAAATCTCTTCTCATCCAAGGGCTTGGTGAAGATATCTGCCAATTGCTCTTCAGTGTTGACGTGTATGATATCAATATCTTCCTTCACAACATGATCTCTGAGAAAGTGATGACGGATCTCAATGTGCTTTGTCTTCGAGTGCTGAACTGGGTTGTTGGCAATCTTGATGGCGCTTTCGTTGTCGCAGTAGAGTGGTACTTGCTTCAGATGAATGCCATAGTCTTTGAGTGTTTGCTTCATCCACAGAAGCTGAGCGCAGCAAGATCCAGCAGCAATGTATTCAGATTCAGCAGTGGAGAGAGATACACAGTTCTGCTTCTTTGAAGACCAACATACAAGTGATCGTCCCAGAAAATGACATGTGCCTGATGTAGACTTGCGATCCACCTTGTCACCAGCATAATCAGCATCCGAGAATCCAACCAGATCAAACTCTGAGCCCTTTGGATACCATAATCCTAGAGTTGGGGTGTAAGCCAAATATCGAAGAATTCGCTTCACAGCTAAGTGATGCGATTCCTTTGGTGCCGCTTGGAATCGAGCACACATGCAAACACTAAGCATAATATCTGGCCTAGATGCACATAGATAAAGTAAAGAACCAATCATGGAGCGGTATACCTTTTGATCGAACTCTTTACCATTGTCGTCGGGACCCAGATGATGTTTGGCTGGCATTGGCGTCGTGAAGCCTTTGCAGTCTTGCATACCGAACTTCTTCAGGCAATCTTTGAGATACTTCTCTTGAGATATAAAGATGCCGTTGCGTTGCTGTCGTATTTGAAGACCAAGGAAGAACTTCAGCTCTCCCATCATGGACATCTGATATTGCTCTTGCATCATATATCCAAACTCTTCACTGTATTTCTGATTGGTGCAGCCGAAGATAATGTCATCCACATATATTTGGCACACAAACAGTTCACCATCATATGTCTTCGTGAAGAGAGTGGGGTCGAGGGAACCAGGTGTGAAGCCTTTGCTCTTCAGGAAGTATTTGAGTGTGTCATACCAAGCCCGAGGGGCTTGTTTGAGGCCATACAGTGCCTTGTTGAGCTTGTATACCATGTCAGGATGTTTTGGATCTTCAAAGCCAGGCGGTTGTGCAACATACACTTCTTCTTCAATCTTGCCATTGAGAAAAGCGCTCTTCACATCCATTTGATATAGAAGTATGTTATGATGATTTGCATAGGCCAGCAGTATGCGTATGGCTTCAAGTCGAGCCACAGGAGCAAATGTTTCATCGAAGTCAATCCCTTCAACTTGAGTATATCCTTGAGCAACGAGACGAGCTTTGTTTCTGACAACTTGACCATGCTCATCTTGCTTGTTGCGATATATCCATTTGGTGCCTATTATATTGTGCTTCCGAGGATCAGGACGCTTAACCAGTTCCCATACATTATTCAGCTCAAACTGTTGAAGCTCTTCTTGCATAGCTTGAATCCATTCAGGTTCCATGAAGGCTTCTTCAACTTTCTTGGGTTCTGTTATTGAGACGAATGCGAAGTGCCCACAGAAATTTGCTAGCTGTGTTGCCCTTGAACGAGTGAGTGGACCGGGTGCATTGATGCTATCAATTATTCTCTCAATCTGCACTTCATTGGCAACACGAGGATGTACAGGGCGAAGATTTTGCTCTTGCTGATCATTGTCATTGTTAGAGGGATTGTCTTCAGGCTGAGCATTGTCTTCAGGTTGATCAGGTGCGGAGATGATAAGTTCCTCTTCAGGTTGAGCTTCAGAAGGTATGATTTCTCCAGTTCCCATAAGTTTGATTGATTCACTGGATGGAACTTCATCTAGCACATTTGGCAGGTGCTCTCTTTGTGAGCCGTTAGTCTCATCGAACCGCACATCCACTGTTTCAACCACTTTATAATGAAAGAGATTGAAGACTCTGTAGGAGTGCGAATCCTTTCCATATCCAAGCATAAAACCCTCATGTGCTTTTGGTGCAAATTTTGAAGTGTGATGTGGATCCTTGATCCAGCACCTGGCGCCAAATACTCTGAAGTAACTGACATTTGGCTTCTTGCCAGTAAGGAGCTCATAAGATGTCTTGTTCAGAAGCTTGTGAAGATAAACACGGTTGATTGTATGGCATGCAGTATCAATGGCTTCAGGCCAGAATTTTCTTGGAGTCTTGTATTCATCAAGCATCGTTCGGGCCATCTCAATAAGTGTTCTGTTCTTGCGTTCGACGACGCCATTCTGCTGTGGCGTGTACGGAGCTGAGAATTCATGTGTGATGCCCAAAGTATCAAGATATGTATCAAGGCCAGTGTTCTTGAATTCAGTGCCATTGTCACTTCTGATGTGCTTTATCTTGGCGCCATAGTTGTTCATTGCTCGATTGGCGAAGCGTCTGAAGACATCCTGCACTTCAGTCTTGTAGAGGATTATATGCACCCAAGTATATCTAGAATAATCATCAACAATGACAAAGCCATAGAGACAAGCAGTAGTAGTAAGAGTTGAGTAATGAGTGGGACCGAAAAGATCCATGTGGAGCAGTTCGAAGGGTCGAGTCGTTGTCATGATTGTCTTCGAGGGATGCTTGGCCCTCGTCATCTTTCCTGCTTCACAGGCACCGCATAAGTGATCTTTCTTGAACTTGACGCCCTCGATGCCTATGACATGCTTCTTCTTTGCAAGGGTGTGCAGGTTCCTCATGCCAGCATGCCCTAGCCTCCGATGCCAGAGCCAGCATTCTGAAGCTTTTGCTAGAAGACATACGGCAAGCTGTGGTCCTGCTGAGAAATCTACCACGTACAAATCATCTTTCCGATACCCTTCAAACACTAGAGACTTGTCAGATTCCATTAGAACAAGGCAACGATATTTTCCAAACATCACAATCATGTTTAAATCGCAAAGCATTGAGACAGACATTAAGTTGAAGCCAAGGGATTCAACAAGCATGACTTTATCCATGTGTTGATCCTTTGAGATTGCAACTCTACCTAGACCCAATACCTTACTTTTACCAGTGTCAGCAAATGTGATGTGACTTTTGTCGGATGGACGTAAGGTTGAGTCCATAAGAAGGCTTCTCTTGCCAGTCATGTGATTGGTACACCCACTATCAATAATCCATTCTGAAGCTGCTGGTGTCGTACCCTACAGTGCAGTTAGGGGGATAGGCTTCACGAAGAGAATTGTGAAGCAAAAACATTTGACGAACCAGTGGGTTATGAAAGCTTAGATCGAGATTTGGACTGATAGGGCGAGTAGCAAGCGATTCAGGAACAAAGTACATAATAAGACCATTTGGGCATTTGATCTTGCGCCCTACAAGATGTTTAAGGTCCCCAGCAATAGCGTCAGACGATTTTGGTTTTCTGCTGGAGACCTTTCCCTGCAAAAGAGAGTTAAGCTTTCTTAGCCACCCACATCTTCAAGGGTGGCTTTGAAGCAATGAGTCTAAGTGCAGCATCTGAGAACTTTGGCTTTGGAGCCCTAGCAAAAAGTCTTGCAGGTGGACAATAGTACTCATAAGAATAAGCAGAATAGTTCTTGGTCTTATGAACATGGCGGTTTGATGAACCGCGCTCATATTCATAGGCCTGAGTATGGCTTCCCTGCAAAACATTTGCGTTAGTGCGACTCCGGTGAGTCCTCTGTCTGTATGAAGCCTTTGGACCATATGAAGCCTGTGGTCTGGGGTTTGTCTTCTTCACCTGTGGTGTCATGATGACATTCACAGGAAGATTCTCCAAACACCTTTTCGGCACCCAGATCTTCTTCATAGGCGGTCCATTCCTGCAGTTAGTACCAATATACCTGGCAAACACTTCACCATTCTGATTCTTAAACAGTTTGTAGTTTGCATCAAAGGATTCATCAATAACAATGGGATTAGCACAAGTGAAGCCAGATAGGGTGGATGGATCCACTGAAGGTTCCTTTGCAGCAACCCATGTGGTTTTGGGGTACTGCTCAGGTTTCCAGTAAGAGCCATCGGCATTCATTTTCCTTTCGAACCCAACACCCTCTTTCCTAGGGTTTCGGTTCAGGATCTGCCTTTTGAGGACATCACATAGTGTCTGATGCCCTTTGAGACTTTTGTACATCCCTGTTTCAAGCAGTGTCTTCAACCTAGCATTCTCATCAGCAATGGCAGTGGTATCCTCAGCAGAGGGGTTAGTTACCACATCAACAGGTGAAGATATTGCAACAGTAGCAGCAGTAGAACATTCAGCAACAGAAGTAGCGTTATCACGCTCAATGCATTTAAGACATGGTGGTTCAAATCCTTCCTGAGCTGAACTGATCTGTTTGGCGCGAAGTGACTCGTTTTCCTTTTGAAGATCTTCATGAGCCGCTCTCAATTTCTCAAGGTCTTGCTTCCTTTGAAGATAATCGTAGGACAGCCTTTCATGAGTTGTTGAGAGCGTTTCATGACGACTTTCAAGTTCCTCATACTTAACGTGAAGATTTTTTATGTCTTCAATTAAGGACTGAGATCGAGTCATTTCAGCGTCTAACAGATCATCGCTTTTGTCTAACAGTTTTTGAATGTGTTCCATAGCTTTCTGTTGTTCAGTTGCAATTTTAGCAAGTGTTTTGTAGCTAGGTTTGGAATCACAATCAGATTCATCGTCACTGGATGTTTGATAGTGAGTAGTGCGTGTGTTTACCTTGGCACCACGTGCCATGAAGCAGTAGGAAGGAGCGGAGTAGTCCTTGTCATTTGCATCGGTGTCGGTGATGAAGTCATTGTCTTCAGTGTTGAAGATGGACTTGGCAACGTATGCTGTAGCCAGACTCGCAACGCCAGAATCGGACTCCTCCTCAGACTCCACCTCCGCCTCCTCAGAAGCAGACTCCTCCTCAGAATCCATTTCCTTGCCAACAAACGCACGTGCCTTGCCAGATGAGCTCTTCTTGTGTGATGAAGACTTTGAGGAAGACTTGGAAGAAGACTTTGAGTATTTCTTCTTCTTCTTGTCGTCAGAGTCATACTCCTTGCTCTTCTTCTTCTTGTTGTTCTCATTGTCCCACTGTGGACACTCAGAGATGTAGTGGCCAGGCTTCTTGCACTTGTGACATGTTCTCTTCTTGTAGTCATGAGCAGAAGCTTCATCATTCCTTGAGCTTGATCGTGAAGACTTTCTGAACCCTTTCTTCTTGGTGAATTTTTGGAACTTCTTCACAAGCATAGCAAGCTCCTTTCCAATGTCTTCAGGATCATCAGAACTGCTGTCAGATTCTTCTTCGGATGAGGAGACAGCTTTTGCCTTCAAGGCACGAGTTCGCCCATAGCTGGGACCGTAGATGTCTCTTTTCTCAGAAAGCTGAAACTCGTGTGTGTTGAGCCTCTCAAGTATGTCAGACGGATCGAGTGTCTTGAAATCAGGGCGTTCTTGAATCATCAGGGCTAGGGTGTCAAACGAACTGTCAAGTGATCTCAGGAGTGTCTTGACGACTTCATGCTTGGTGATCTCAGTGGCGCCGAGGGCTTGAAGCTCATTTGTGATGTCAGTGAGTCGATCAAACGTGAGCTGGACATTCTCATTGTCATTTCTCTTGAAGCGGTTGAAGAGGTTGCGAAGGACACTGATTCTCTGATCTCTCTGGGTGGAGACGCCTTCGTTGACCTTGGAGAGCCAGTCCCAGACTAGCTTGGAAGTCTCCAACGCACTCACACGGCCATACTGTCCTTTGGTCAGATGACCACAGATGATATTCTTGGCAGTAGAGTCCAGTTGAACGAACTTCTTGACATCAGCAGCAGTGACACCTTCTCCAGCCTTGGGAACGCCGATCTTGACGACATACCATAGGTCGACATCAATGGCTTCAAGATGCATGCGCATCTTATTCTTCCAGTAGGGATATTCAGTTCCATCGAAGACGGGGCACGCAGCAGAGACTTTAATTATCCCTGCAGTCGACATAGCTAAAACTCCAGGTGGTTAAACCGAATCACACAGAACAAGGGAGTACCTTGCTCTGATACCAATTGAAAGTGCTAGTGATCGACTAGAGGGGGGTGAATAGGCGATTTTTATGAAAGTCTTCTAAACAGGGAAGTTTTGAAGACAAACGATAGAAGTAAACCTATTACCACGCAGCGGAAGGTAGACTACACTAGGCAAACCTTAGTCAGGTAATCAACGAAGTGAAAGCACAATGACTAATAGCAGCTAGGCAGTAAGGATCAGGTAGGAAGATATTGTGAAGCCAATCAGAACAAGCAGTCACTCAGTGAAGACAAAAGATAATGCAATCATGCAATGACTTCACAAGGACCAACAGTAAGTAAAGGGAAGGGAAGGATGAAACCAGTGACTCATTGAAGACAATGATTTGTTGGACCAGTTCCAGTTGCTGTGACAACTGTACGTCTGGTTAGGGCGGCTAGGTATTTAAACCTGAGGACACACAGTCCCGGACACCCAGTCCTGAACACGCAGCTCAGAACCCTTAGTCCTCACCGTATTCCCCTTGAGCTAAGGTCACGCAGACCTCGCCCAATCACTCTGGTAAGTCTTCAAGGTAGACTCCCAAACCTTCACAGACTTCGTTCACCGGCGATCCACAATGACTCTTGGATGCTCAGAACGCGACGCCTAACCGGCTGGAGGATTCACAGTCCTCAAGTGTAATAAGTCTTCAGATCACACAGACAGGACGACTTAAGTGATGCCTAACACTCTTTGGCTCTGGGTGGTTAGGACTTTATCCTCGCAAGGAATTCTCTCTCAAAGGATTCGAGGTGGGTTGCTCTCAAACGACAACAGCCGTACTTTAACTCTGAGCAGCCAACCGTTTATGGTTGTAGGGGGTGGGCTATTTATAGCCACTAGGCAACCCGGCCTGATTTGTCCGAAATGACCCTGGGTCACTAAGGAACTGACACGTGTTCCAACGGTCAGATTTCAAACACACACGGCAACTTTACTTGGGCTACAAGCAAAGCTGACTTGTCCAACTCTGGACAAGATTCGCTCTCATAGTCTTCACTCGAAGGCATAGGATTTTGGTTAAGCATCACTTCAGTCATTCTGATTGGTTCTCTTGGACCCCACTTAACAGTACGGTGGTTCCTATGACTCAACAAAGAAGAAAAATAACTACGAAAGATCTAAGTCTTCAAGCTCCATAGTCTTCATGCGATGTCTTCTCTTGTCATAGTCTTCAATGTGAATATCTTCACATACCACCTTTGACTTCCATGTCTTCATACATTTTTAGGGGTCATCTCTGGTAGGAAAACCAAATCAATGAGGGACTTCTACCTATGTTATCCTGCAATTCTCACAAACACATTAGTCCCTGAACTAGGTTTGTCGTCAATACTCCAAAACCAACTAGGGGTGGCACTAGATGCACTTACACACTGAACTATCGAGTAGTCATCAGCTTTGCTCTGCCAGGTGTTCCCCACATCTGGCGTTGCTCCTGCAGTGGGTTTGTCACATAGCGGTGGTTCCGAGACGTAATTCTTCTGTGCAGCAATGAGGATAATCCCAAGTTATGGACCCAGTCCGTGTAGTTGCTACCATCATATTTCAACTTAGCTTTCTCTAGGAGCGCATTAAAATTCAATGGAACAACAGCACGGGCCATCTATCTACAACAACATAGACATGCAAAATACTATCAGCTACTAAGTTCATGATAAATTAAAGTTCAATTAATCAAATTACTTAAGAACTCCCACTTAGATAGACATCTCTCTAATCATTTAAGTGATCACGTGATCCATATCAACTGAACCATGTCCGATCATCATGTGAGATGGAGTAGTTTTCAATGGTGAACATCACTATGTTGATCATATCTACTATATGATTCACGCTCGACCTTTTGGTCTCAGTGTTCCGAGGCCATATCTGCATATGCTAGGCTCGTCAAGTTTAACCTGAGTATTCTGCATGTGCAAAACTGGCTTGCACCCATTGTATGTGAACGTAGAGCTTATCACACCCAATCATCACATGTTGTCTCGGCACGACGAACTGTAGCAACAGTGCATACTCAGGGAGAACACTTATACCTTGAAATTTAGTGAGAGATCATCTTATAATTCTACCGCTGAACTAAGCAAAATAAGATGCATAAAGGGTAAACATCACATGCAATCAATATAAGTGATATGATATGACCATCATCATCTTGTGCCTTTGATCTCCATCTCCAAAGCACCGTCATGATCACCATCGTCACCGGCTTGTCACCTTGATCTCCATCGAAGCATCATTGTCGTCTCGCCAACTATTGCTTCTACGACTATCACTACTGCTTAGTGATAAAGTAAAGCAATTACATGGCGATTGCACTTCATACAATAAAGCGACAACCATATGGCTGCTGCCAGTTGCTGATAACTGTGTTACAAACTCATACAATAAAATTTAGCATCATGTCTTGACCATATCACATCACAACATGCCCTCCAGAAACAAGTTGGACGTCCTCTACTTTGTTGTTGCAAGTTTTACGTGGCTTCTAAGGGCTGAGCAAGAACTGTTCTTACCTACGCATCAAAAACCACAACGCGGTATAGTGATTGTTTTTTGATCTTCAGAAAGAACCCTGTTCATTGAATCCGATTCAACTAAAGTTGGAGAAACTGACACCCACCAGCCACCTGTGTGTGAAGCACGTTGGTAGAACCAGTCTCGCGTAAGCGTACGCGTAATGTCTTTCTGGGCCGCTTCATGCAACAATATCGCCGAATCAAGAATCAACTAGTGCGGCAAGTAATATGTATATACCCACGCCCACAACTCCTGTGTGTTCTACTCGTGCATATAACATCTATGCATAGACCTGGCTCAGATGCCACTGTTGGGGAACGCAGTAATTTCAAAAAAATTCCTACGCACACGCAAGATCTATCATGGTGATGCATAACAACGAGAGGGGAAGAGTGTAGTCCACGTACCCTTGTAGACCGTAAGCGGAAGCATTATGACAACGCGGTTGATGTAGTCATACGTCTTCACGATCCGACCGATGCTAGTACCGAAAGTATGGCACCTCCGCGATCTGCACACGTTCGGCTTAGTGATGTCCCACGAACTCTCGATCCAGCTGAGTGTCGAGGGAGAGTTTCATCAGCACGACGGCGTGATGACGATGATGATGAAGCTACCGTTGCAGGGCTTCGCCTAAGCACTACGATGATATGACTGAGGTAGATTTTGGTGGAGGGGGGGCACCGCACACGGCTAAGGGATCAATGATCAACTTGTGTGTTCTAGGGTGCCCCCTGCCCCCATATATAAAGGAGCAAGGGGGAGGCCGGCCGACCCTTGGGGTACGCCAAGGAGGGGAGGAGTCCTCCTCCTAGTAGGAGTAGGACTCCCCCTTTCCTAGTCCAACTAGGAAGAGGAAGGGAGGAGGAAGGAGAGGAGAAGGAAGAAGGAAAGGGGGGCGCCGCCCCCCTTCCCTAGTCCAATTCAGACTAGAGGGGGAGGGGCGCCCGGCCCTGCCTTGGCCGGCCCTCTCTCTCTCTCTCCACTAAGGCCCATGTTGGCCCATTAGATCCCCCGGGGGTTCTGATAACCCCCCGGCACTCCGATAATTATCCGGTGACCCCCGGAACTCACCCGGTGTCCGACTATAGTCATCCAATATATCAATCTTTATGTCTCGACCATTTCAAGACTCCTCGTCATGTCTGTGATCATATCCGGGACTCTGAACTACCTTCGGTACATCAAAACACATAAACTCATAATACCGACCGTCACTGAACGTTAAGCGTGCGGACCCTACGGGTTCAAGAACTATGTAGACATGACCGAGACACGTTTCCAGTTAATAACCAATAGCGGAACTTGGATGTTCATATTGGCGCCCACATATTCTACGAAGATCTTTATCGGTCAAACCGCATAACGATATATGTTGTTCCCTTTGTCATCGGTATGTTACTTGCCCGAGATTCGGTCATTGGTATCTCAATACCTAGTTCAATCTCGTTACCAAAAAGTCTCTTTACTCGTTCCGTAATGCATCATCCCGTAACTAACTCATTAGTCACATTGCTTGCAAGGCTTATAGTGATGTGCATTACCGAGAGGGCCCAGAGATACCTCT
The DNA here is from genome assembly GCF_018294505.1 of Triticum aestivum. Classification (NCBI taxonomy): domain Eukaryota; kingdom Viridiplantae; phylum Streptophyta; class Magnoliopsida; order Poales; family Poaceae; genus Triticum; species Triticum aestivum. The sequence goes on from NC_057809.1 coordinate 37,871,980, forward strand.
CCAATACTCGGAGTGACAAATCCTAATCTCGATCTATGCCAACTCAACAAACACCACCGGAGACACTTGTAGAGCATATTTATAGTCACCCAGTTACGTTGTGACATTTGATAGCACACTAAGTGTTCCTCCGGTATTCGGGAGTTGCACAATCTCATAGTCATAGGAACATGTATAAGTTATGGAGAAAGCAGTAGCAACAAACTAAACGATCATCATGCTAAGCTAATGGATGGGTCAAGTCATTCTCCAATGATGTGATCCCGTTAATCAAATGACAACTCATGTCTATGGTCAGGAAACATAACCATCATTAATTCAACGAGCTAGTCAAATAGAGGCATACTAGTGACACTCTGTTTGTCTATGTATTCACACATGTACTAAGTTTCCGGTTAATACAATTCTAGCATGAATAATAAACATTTTTCATGATATAAGGAAATATAAATAACAACTTTATTATTGCCTCTAGGGCATATTTCCTTCAACTTGGCTGTTATACTTTGTGATTATATCATCTAAAATCATTTGTTATAACACGGAGTGTTAGCATGTGTTTTAGTTCCTCAGACCATGAGAGTGTCTTGGTCACTCCTACCAGACGGTGGACTTTGGGGTTGCTCAAACGTCATCTACAACAAGGTGATCATAACGACAACTTTCAGGCTCACCAAAAAGTTTGACAAGTGACCGGATAGCTCGGGAGTGGGATTTGCTCCTCCGATGATGGATAGATATTCTTAGGGCCCTCTCAATGTGACGACATTCATCATTTTCCGGGCAGACACAGTTGACTACATCACAGGAAAGCTGGAATATGTCAACGAGAAAGAAGAAAAAACCCGCTAACGGGAGCAACAGTATAGTGAGCATGGTGATGACTCAGGAGGATACCGATGCACACCGAGTTTTGTAAAGTATCATGAAGCAAAGGGAACACCGCATGATAACCAAAGGTTCACTCTAATATCATTCCTGTAATCATAGGGACCGATATGGATGTCCACGGTTCCGCTACTGGTCAGTGAACAAAGGGGTTTCGTTCATGTCTATGAACAGCGAACCTACGGGTTCACAAGCTTAAGGTAATCACGATCTACTGAGTGTTAGTGTTACGAGAGTAATGAGAATATATTTGTGGAATTGTTCCATTAATATCCGGAATAGTCCAGAGAGGTTCTGGAAGCGTTTTGGGGTCACTGGAAGGGTTTCAGTGAATATCAGGTAATACCGGGTATTAGCAACTGATATATATATATATATATATATATAGGTGGGAAATGTTTCCGAGGATATTAGACTATATATATAATGTTCTAAAAAAGTTTAGAACAAATATATATTTAGTTTAATATCAACAGGTCTAAAAAAGCCAAGAGGTGGAAAGCAACTTGGGCCACAAGGGCCCAAGTGGGGAGAGGCACCCCTTCCCTAAGGAAGGAGGCCGAATAGGAGTGGGGGAGGAGTCCAACTCCTCCTCCCCTTGGTTGGACGCCCCAAGGAGGGGTTCCTTCCATGGTGGCAGCTCTCCCTCTCCCCTTTAACCTATATATAGTGGAGTTTTGGTGCCCAATTAGATACATAAGTTTTGGAGCCTCCTCTAGTTGATCTAGTTCTAGTTCTCGTCGGTCCTAGTTGAATAATTAGAGCTAGCCCTAGGCACCGCTAATCCTCATAATTAGAAGCCTCGTGTGGTTCTAATCTCCTCCTCTAATTCTCCAGCAACGATTAGCTCTGGACGGCGAAGCGTTGCCGGATCGTGAAGACCATATGCTTGCAACCAAGTAGAGAGGTCATGCTTTCGGTCTTTCGTTCGAGGGATCGTTCGAGGGCGGTACATGGGATCATCATTGACGTTCGAGGGACTTCAAGTACGATCTACACCGACTCCTCTACTTCCGTTGCACTCCCAGAATCAGTAATGATCATTGATCCAAACCCATTATGCATCTTCATATTGTTCTTGGGTGATCGTAGGGCGAAAATTTTGTTTTCTACTACGTTTCTCAATAGTGGCATCATGAGCGGTTCTATGAGTAGATGCAGGTTTCGATCTAGATCACATGTGATAGTGAGGGTGATGTTCTTGCTATGCTTCCCTCGAGTGTTGCTTTGGTTCAGTTCATTGACGGCATGGTATCGCTTTCTAAAAGGTTCTGACAATCGTTCGGCTCTCGCTGTCGATGATCTGCTAACAGTTCCTTGGGCTTCACCATAGTCAAGAATAGTGAACCATCGTGTGCACAAGAGGGCAATGAAGATGGATGATATTCTAGGGGGTCACACGTATTAGATGAAATTTAGTGTGCGGAACAAGATTTTTAATTAAGTCTCTTCTTTCACACACCCCGAAAGTTAATCTAGCAACAAGGATTATCACTTTATGGTGTGCACGTAGGTAGCTAGGTTTGTCCGAAAACCCTAGACGCCACGTAATTATAATTTGCCAAACCGATTAGAGGACGTCTAACTTGGTTTTGGAGGGTTTGCCTATGATGTGGTACAACCTTCATCATGATAATGAGTTTATGTACGAGATGGTTATATTTTGTAATGTTAAGTGGCCTGCGCGTCACGTCATGGTGACTAGAGCCACGAGATTGCTGAAGGAAATATGCCCTAGATGCTATAATAAAGTTATTATTTATTTCCTCACATAATGATAAATGTTTATTATTCATGCTAGAATTGTATTAACCGGAAACATAATACATGTGTGAATACATAGACAAACATAGTGTCACTAGTATGCCTCTACTTGACTAGCTCATTGATCAAAGATGGTTGAGTTTCCTAGCCATAGACATGAGTTTTCATTTGATTAATGAGATCACATCATTAGGAGAATGATGTGATTGACATGACCCATTCCATTAGCTTAGCACTTGATCGTTTAGTTTACTGCTATTGCTTTCTTCATGACTTATACATGTTCCTATGACTATGAGATTATGCAACTTCCGATTATGGAAGAACACTTTGTGTGCTACCAAACATCACAACGTAACTGGGTGATTATAAAGGTGCTCTACAGGTGTCTCCGATGGTGTTCGTTGAGTTGGCATAGATCAAGAATAGGATTTGTCACTCCGATTGTCGGAGAGGTATCTCTGGGCCCTCTCGGTAATGCACATCACTATAAGCCTTGCAAGAAATGTAACTAATGAGTTAGTTGTGGGATGATGCATTATGGAATGAGTAAAGAGACTTGCCGGTAACGAGATTAAACTAGGTATTGAGATACCGACGATCGAATCTCGGGCAAGTAACATACCGATGACAAAGGGAACAACGTATGTTGTTATGCGGTTCGACCTATAAAGATCTTCGTAGAATATGTAGGAAACAATAAGGTCATCCAGGTCCCGCTATTGGTTATTGACCAGAGAAGTGTCTCGGTCATGTCTACATAGTTCTCGAACCCGTAGGGTCTGCACACTTAACGTTCGTTGACGATATAGTATTTATGAGTTATGTATGTTGGTAACCAAATGTTGTTCTGAGTTCTGGATAAGATCACGGACATGACGAGGAACTCAGGAATGGTCCGAAGATAAAGTTTGATATATGGGATAATAATGTTTGGTCTCCGAAATTCACCGGAAGGGGTTCCGGATGTTTCCCGAAATGTTTGGGTACGAGACCCTTTATTTGGGCCAAAGGGGAAAGCCCACAAGGTTGTTGTAAAGCGCAAAAGGAAGTTTTGCGGAGTCCAGGGGCTAGACGCTGGGAACCCTAGCGTCTGGCCCTGGAGTCCGAGAAGGACTCTTGCCTTTCAAGTGAAACCGACTTTGTGGGGGCTTTTACTCCAAGTTTCGACCCCAAGACTCAACATACAAATAGAGGGGTAGGGCTAGCACCCAAGACACATCAAGAAACACCAAGCCGTGTGCCGGCAACCCCGTCCCCTCTAGTTTATCCTCCGTAATAGTTTTTGTAGTGCTTAGGCGAAGCCCTGCGGAGATTGTTCTTCACCAACACCGTCACCACGCTGTCGTGCTGCCGGAACTCATCTACTACTTCGCCCCTCTTGCTGGATCAAGAAGGCGAGGACGTCATCGAGCTGAACGTGTGCTGAACGCGGTGGTGCCGTACGTTCGGTACTTGATCGGGACGGATCGTGAAGGTGTACGACTACATCAACCACGTTTATAAACGCTTCCGCTTTTGGTCTACGAGGGTACGTAGACATACTCTCTCCACTCGTTGCTATGCATCACCATGATCTTGCATGTGCATAGATTTTTTTTGAAATTACTACGTTCCCCAACAGTGATATCAGAGCCAGGTTTATGCGTAGATGTTATATGCACGAGTAGAACACAAGTGAGTTGTGGCGATACAAGTCATACTGCTTACCAGCATGTCATACTTTGGTTCGGCGGTATTGTTGGATGAAGCGGCCCGGACCGACATTACGCGTACGCGAGACTGGTTCTACCGACATGCTTTACACATAGATGGCTGGCAGGTGTCAGTTTCTCCAACTTTAGTTGAACCGAGTGTGACTACGCCCGGTCCTTGTTGAAGGTTAAAACAACACTAACTTGATGAACCATCATTGTGGTTTTGATGCGTAGGTAAGAACGGTTCTTGCTCAGCCCATAGCAGCCACGTAAAACTTGCAACAACAAAGTAGAGGACGTCTAACTTGTTTTTGTAGGGCATGTTGTGATGTGATATGGTCAAGGCATGATGCTATATTTTATTGTATGAGATGATCATGTTTTGTAACGGAGTTATCGGCAACTGGCAGGAGCCATATGGTTGTCGCTTTATTGTATGAAATGCAATCGTCGTGTAATTGCTTTACTTTATCACTAAGCGGTAGCGATAGTCATAGAAGCAATAGTTGGCGAGATGACAATGATGCTACGATGGAGATCAAGGTGTCGCGCCGGTGACGATGGTGATCATGACGGTGCTTTGGAGATGGAGATCAAAGGCACAAGATGACGATGTCCATATCATATCACTTATATTGATTGCATGTGATGTTTATCCTTTATGCATCTTATTCTGCTTTGATTGACGGTAGCATTATAAGATGATCTCTCACTAAAATTTCAAGGTACAAGTGTTTTCCCTGAGTAAGCACCGTTGCAAAAGATCGTCGTGCCGAGACACCACGTGATGATCGGGTGTGATAAGCTCAACGTTCTTATACAACGGGTGCAAGCCAGTTTTTGCACACGCAGAATACGCAGGTTAAACTTGACGAGCCTAGCATATGCAGATATGGCCTCGGAACACTGAGACCGAAAGGCCGAGCGTGAATCATATAGTAGATATGATCAACATAGTGATGCTCACCATTGAAAACTACTCCATTTCACGTGATGATCGATTATGGTTTAGTTGATTTGGATCACGTGATCACTTAGATGATTAGAGGGATGTCTATCTAAGTGGGAGTCCTTAAAGTAATTTGATTAATTGAACTTAAATTTTTCATGAACTTAGTACCTGATAGTATTTTGCTTGTCTATGTTGCTGTAGATAGATGGCTTGTGATGTTGTTCCGTTGAATTTTAATGCATTCCTTGGGAAAGCAAAGTTGAAAGATGATGGTAGCAATTACATGGACTTGGTCCGTAACTTGAGGATTATCCTCATTGCTGCACAGAAGAATTACGTCCTAGAAGCACCGCTGGGTGCCAGGCCTGCTGCAGATGCTGCTGATGACGTTAAGAACATCTGGCAGAGCAAAGCTGGCGACCACTCGATAGTTCAGTGTGCCATGCTTTACGGCTTAGAATCGGGACTTCAACGATGTTTTGAACGTCATGGAGCATATGAGATGTTCCAGGAGTTGAAGTTAATATTTCAAGAAAATGCCCGGATTGAGAGATATGAAGTCTCCAATAAGTTCTACAGCTGCAAGATGGAGGAGAATAGTTCTATCAGTGAACATATACTCAGAATGTCTGGGGTACCATAACCACTTGACTCAACTGGGAGTTAATCTTCCTGTTGATAGTGTCATTGACAGAGTTCTTCAATCACTACCACCAAGCTACAAGAGCTTCGTCATGAACTATAATATGCAAGGGATGGATAAGACAATTCCCGAGCTCTTCGCCATGCCAAAGGCTACGGAGGTAGAAATCAAGAAGGAGCATCAAGTGTTGATGGTCAACAAGACCACCAGTTTCAAGAAAAAGGGCAAAGGGAAGAAGAAGGGAAACTTCAAAAAGAACGGAAAACAAGTTGCTGCTCAGGAGAAGAAACCCAAGTATGGACCTAAGCCTGAGACTGAGTGGTTCTACTGCAAACAGACTGGTCACTGGAAGCAGAACATGTCGTGGGTTTGTCATGGCAGTTGTCCTTGTGAAAGGACTTAGTTGTGGATCCATTGCTATGGGTTAGCACAAAGGGGTTAAACCGGACAAGGGGACACGGGGAGTTTTATACTAGTTCGGCCCCTTCAAGGAAGGTAAAAGCCTACGTCTAGTTGTGATTGGTATTGCTAGGGTTTCAAAGGCCAGGGAGCGAATCCGCTTTGTCTGGCTCTCAAGTTGTTGTCTGTCCCTAAACCGTTGCCGGGTCGTCCCTTTATATACATAGGTTGACACCCGCCGGGCTACAAAGTCCCAAAGCCGGATCATAAACATGTCCGGTTCGGTCTCTACTCTTCTTATCTTACAATACAAGTTACATGACTAGGTCGGTTTACATTTACAGGCTTTAACCCGCCTTTGGGCCTTGAGCCTTTCGTACAGCGCCATCATCCTTGCATCTTCATGGGCTTCTAATCTTCAAGGAGTTAACCTGGTTACATAAGGCTGGTTTACCTCCAGTAGTAATATCCCCAACATTAGGCCCCAGATTGGTTTGAACTTGTTCATGTCAATCTTCTACACTTAGAAAAATTCTTCCCTCATATCTTCACCTTGATCTTGTAAACCGTCATGACGTCATACTCCCAGATTATGATAAACCGCCCTGACGTCATCTATCTGTTGATGTCGACGATTTCCTTTATTTAATGTGTATCCAGTCACCGAGGCGACACTTTTATTAATTTATCCATTTTGGGCTCCTCGATTCTCGCTCTTGCCGTTTTATCACTTTGCTTTATAAATAGGGGCAGAGGAACCCTTTCTTTTTTTCCCTACCCATTCATCTCTTCTTCTTCCTCTCGACGACCCCGCACTCGAGCGCCGCCGTCATCTTCGAACCTCGCCTCTGCTTCGCCGTCGGCCGCTGCATCAACCTGTTCACACCAGAGTTCCACAACACCCTTCCGCTGCTTCCGCGGTCGCAGTAAGTCATTTCCCCCTTCTTTCTTAGATCCATTAGGGTTTCCTTGCTCTTCGCTGTTCTTGAGTTTCATCAGAGCTTTTAGTGCTGTTCTTCCTTGGCCTTTAGGTGAACACTTCGTACCTGACGTACTCCTTGCCGTAGCTAATCTTCTGCTATCACCACAAACCCTTATGCGCAAAGAACTGATCTAGTCCTTCATAAGTTGCCTCGGTTCTTCACCCTTTCTAGATCCAATTATTTTTACTTTTCTGTCTTATCTTAGATCCAAAAATTTCACATACCTCTGTGAAATCTGTTTCTCCTCACACCATCATAGGCGATTTAATTTTGTATAAGCAATCTATACCATTAGCCCTTTGATAAACCGGAAGAGCCTTTTACCTCCATAATTATATTCCGGTTTTAACAGTGTCTGAGTACCCCTGTCGTGGTACTACCTTTTATACATTATTGCATTGATCTCCGGTTTATGCCAAGTCCCTTATCAGGGCATATTTTACTCCCTTGCATCTTGTATGTTATCCTGTGTGATTTATAAACCGCCCTTTTGTTTCCAGCTCGTTTGTTGCACGATGGCCAAGCAATTCACCGCTTGCAACTGGGCTCGTTCCTAGGTCACAGAGGAACAATTGGATGATATGGTCAGCATTGGCACTTTGGCTAAGAAAACTGAAATCAAATGGCGAGTTCCAGGAATAGAAAATCCTCCAACCCCAAGGCAGGGTGAGGTGGTTGTCTTTGTTGACCACATAGGCCGTGGCTTCAAACCGCCAGGGTCAAAGTTTTACCGAGATGTGCTTGCCAGCTTCCAACTTCATCCTCAAGATATTGATCCCAACTCGGTCTCCAATTTATGCAACTTCCAGGTCTTCTTTGAAGTATATTTACAAGAAGAACCAACCGCCGAGTTGTTCCGGGACTTCTTTCATTTAAACCGGCGCACAGAATTTGTAAATGGCCCTAACACTGAACTTGGGGGTGTCTCAATGAAAAAGCGGAAAGAGGTTGAATTTCCTCATGCCAAATTGCACAGCCATCCAAAGGAATGGAACCAAACTTGGTTTTATTGCAGAGATACATCCCCTGAAGATGAAAATCCCCTCCCCGGCTTTCGTGATCACAGACTATCCAACACCCATCCAATGCCACAACGCCTGAGCTCTTCAGAAAGGGCGAAATATGCCCCTCAACTCGCCAAACTCCGGGCCTTTATGGCGAACGGTTTAACAGGCGTGGACTTTGTGCGCTGTTGGATATCCTGGAGTATCTTGCCACTAAGCCGGCGTTCCGGTTTAATGTGTGAGTATACCGGTGAGGTTGACGACCCTCAACGCCATTGCAACCTTCAATTATCTGAGGAAGAAGTCGCTGAAGGTGTAAAGAAGATTCTGAATGAATCGGAACTGGCCTGTAGTCAAACCGGTCTGAGTCCCTTCTATGCCAAGAACAAACCGCCTGCTGTAAGCATTATACTTCCTTTTCATCTCTAATATTTTTAGCTTATGCAACCTGTAATCCTTCTTCTGTGTATGTAGGGTGATGACCCCTTCTGGAAACAGAAAACCGTAGAGAAAGCGGCAAAGCCGACTGGGGATAAAGTGGTCAAGCCATCCCGCCCCAAAACCAAAGCCGTAAAACGGACGTCAAAACGGAAAACGGCTGACCGGATCAACATGGAGCTTGATGATGACACTGATGATCCAGAAGTTGAGGTAGAACTTGACTCACTTGGCTCTCTTTTCATGCATCTCATTAACAATGATCTTCCTCAGGAGGACGCAGAAGCTAGTCAAGCTGATGATGTAGAGGTAATTACCCTTTCCTCCGGTTCAGACTCTATGCCAACATAAAAAACTTGCCAAGCAGTCTGAAAAGTAAGCTTTTCTCATCCTCTTGCTCACTTGGATCCAACATTTATTTTGAAGACTCAGCAGCATGAAGCTCGCCGGACAACCCGGCACAATGGCCAGCAGGTCACTTCAGCCGGTTTACCATATACTCCAGTTTGGAAGCGCCGGTCTAAGGTCTCTCCTACTTCTGACCATTCTTACCCCAAGGCAGGTTATTTCAGACAGCCTCTTGATCCGCCCGATTCAAATTATCTGGTGACACCTCCTTCATCTTCTGGTGAATCGACAGCAACTCAACTCCCCCCTTTGAAAACTGTGGCTGGGTAAGTTGTAAAACCTTTCCTTTCAATGCGTCATAAATCCTTTGAATAGGATGTTAATCCTCTTTTATTCTATTTGCAGGGCCAAAGCCAGACCCAGCAAGAAAGCTCGGGTCACCAATCCGCCCGAAGACCCGGCCGCTGAAGAAGAAGAACCAAGAGGTGAACCGGAACAAACTTGTGAACCGGAAGGCCCTCATCCTGAAGCTACTTCTGTTGACCCGCCCCTTGAAGGCCAAAATACTGATGAGCCAATAGACGCTAAGCCTGCCGCGCTTGATGCTGAACCGACAGAACCAAACCGGGCTAGTCCGATGAAAGATGCTGAAATTCCAATATCACCAACCAAAAACCCTAAAGGCCAAGGTGATGACGTTATTATTACTGGAATAGGCCATAGCTCTCCTGGCCATCCTGTAGTTTTGGCTCAACATAGTACCAAAGAAGAGCATGCTGCTAGAGAAAAAGGCAAATGGAGCAGTGATTTGGCAAGTTATGCTCATCTCAACGCAGAGGAGCTTCACTCTGGCTTCTTGAATTGCTTGCACGCAAACCGGGATTATGAAGCCGGTTTGGTAAATTTGATGAAGGAGCGATATGAGGTATTTTCTTCCTCCTTTGTATCTTGATTCATAGCCTGAAAATGCTAGCCCAAATAGCCCCCAAGGGCCGGGTTATAATGTGAATCATAACCCGGGTCTTCGTAGCACTTTAAGCCACTGATAAGAACCAGATTTACCCTTTAGCAAATAGATAGCTTTCTGCCGCGTATCCCCCAAAGGACGGTTTAACTCTAGCAAGTTAATCCGGGTTTTAATCCATGCATCCGTTTTTGAATCAACATACATTAGCCCCCAAGTGTCAAGGATAATGTTTACATTGTTCTGGAGACTTGTATAAACTGTAGCAATTTAGAGCAAATAGGCATTAGCCCCCAAGTACGAAGTGCATAACCTGTTATGCGGTTTGTACTTAGAATATGTACGTATCCTGTCATTTGATATATCTTCAATGTTTGCAGTCTGATCTGAGGAATAAAGAGACCCAAATCATTGATTTGCAAAACAATGTGAAGTCCCAACAAGAAGAAGCCACCAAAACCAAAGAGGAGCTGACGAAAGCCCTAGCCGCCATGGAAGAACTCAAAGAATCTTTCAACAAAGACCGTGCTGAATGGGAGATCGAGAAATCCAGTTTAATAAAGAGTGCCGAAGACGCCAAGGCTGCCTTGAAACCGGTTGTGGAGGAACTGGCTGGTTTGAAACGGCAAATTAACGCCATGACTTCTGCAATCTTTGGTAAGTGTGCCCTTTATGTATTTGGTATAACTTGTGGAACCTTATCTTTGACCAGAATGCTGATGTTAAACCGTGACAGGCACCCGGATTGCTCATCTTGGTACAGATATGCGCATGAAGCTCAAAGCGTCATATACATTGGTTGAACAACTGTACTCTGGGTCTCAGCGGGCTATTTGCACGGCAGCTTACAACAAACCGGCCCCAACTTTGATTAAATAAACACTTGAGAAGTTGGCCATGTTACCAGCCCGTATTGCCGAATTGAAGAGGGCAGCTGCCAGGTCCGGAGCTTTAACCGCACTAATTCGAGCCAAAGCCTGGATTCCAGACCTTGAAGCGGATGATATCATTGAAGGATATCCAGGTGTAAAGGAAGACAATTCAAACTTTGATAACGATGACCTCCGGCGGCTGACCAAACAGATGCGGCCAGTAGCCAGCAAATTGGCCGATGATACAGACTTGTCCCATTTTCAACTGGTTTATGACGCTGAAGGGAAAAGACAGCAGGCCGAGATCCATGAAGTTGAAGAACTTGTGCCTCCGATTCGTAAGCACACTTATGCTCCTGATATTAACCCCTCCAATCTTATCCATGAGGAAGAAGTATTTCAAGCTTTAACTGAAATCAATTGGTCGACGGTTGATTTCCAGCGTCTGGGGAGGGATGAAGAAGTGCCCACACCAACTGACCCTCAACCATCAAACTGTCCAGACGAAGCATCCTAAACCGGTCGCCAGTTTACTGGCCATCGTGTGCCGATCTTGTGAAAAACAATTATGCCATTGGAGCCGCTTTGAAGGCTTCTTGTAATAGGATAGCCAAAACTCCGTTATTTGCCATGCCATCGAGCATGTTTTGTAATGCCTCATGACAACTTGTGCCACCCTTTGGGATATATTTATGCATAACCCATGATGAATTGTGTTCCTGGTTTCAACAACTCATTGGTTGACCAACGGTGTATATGGCAAAGGTGTTAATACCAATCCGGAACGTTGATAACCCCATCTCTGTACTGCCGGTCTATATATTAAACCGAACCGGGATAACTACCGAGTTTTCTTTATAACACTGGCGATTTAGTCAAATCAGACCGGGTCAATAAACACCGGTTTATAACTGATCATGTGCCAACAACTTAGTTGAAAAGCAAACCGGGTCAAGGACGCCGGTTTATCAAAAAATATTTATGAACTTCAACAAATAAAACTCAAAAAGGAAAATATGCAAGGCTTTTTACGAGCTGCCAGGCTCCAAATCGAGGCTTTTCATGGGCTGCCAGGCCTCTGAGTTAAACCATTTAACAAAGCCTTTTAAGATGGGCCTCCAATTAACCAATCATCGTTTTAACTTTGATAAGTTTAGGGTCTATAAAATATTGACATGTCAAACATTCGATGGGTCATACCAGGATTACCTGGACAGGAGTGGCTTACTTGATGAAGGCAGGTTAACCCGGGGTTTTAGGTGAATACACCAGGCTTCCAAGCCGTGGCTTGATAGCCAATTACAAGGGTCCTTTCAAACTCTTTGTTGCTTTGCAAAAAGAGCCCCCAAGTAACTTTGTGAGCTGTGCTCAGTGTGTGCCCATGTTTGAGTCTGTGCTTTGTGCAACACTCTCTTTGGCTCCACATATTTTTCTTTTGTGGCTTAAATGCCTATCAAGAGGTGTAGCTATGGTGTGATAACAACCAAGCCCACTAGTGATATCCCTTCGTGGTTTCAAAACCTATCAAGAGGTGTAGCTGTAGTTCAAATATGACCAAGCCCCCTAGTGATTTTCTTTATACCCGTGCAACCGCTAAGACCGGATTAAAAAATTCCTCTTGGCCAGTAAACTCGTATAACATACACAGGATGTAAAAAGAACAGATACCCCGCTTAATCGGAGGTTTCGGTTTATTATATAATATATACACTGTCATAAATATGTACAGATGAAGAGCCTATAGCTTCAAGTATAGTAAGGCCGAAGGAGAGCTATGTTCCATGGCCGCTTGGTCTCCTCCTCCGATTGACGTGAGTCTTGATGCTCTCGAACATCAATGAGGTAGTAAGATCCGTTGTACAGATTTTTGCTGACCACAAAGGGACCTTCCCAAGGTGGGGATAACTTGTGCATATCAGTCTGATCCTGGATGAGCCGAAGCACCAAGTCGCCTTCTTGAAAGGTTCTGGTTTAACCCGGCGGCTGTGATAACGTCGGAGATCTTGCTGATAAATCGCCGATCATGCTGCTACCAGATCACGCTCTTCATCCAACAGGTCCAGAGAATCTTGACGTGCCTTATGATTATCGGCTTCAACATAAGCTGTTACACGGGGCGAGTCGCGACGGATGTAACTAGGAAGAACTGCCTCCGCTCCATAGACCATGAAGAAAGGTGTGTAACCCATAGACCTATTGGGTGTGGTGTTGATGCTCCATAACACATACGGTAGCTCCTCAACCCAACAACCCGGCGTCCGCTTTAAGGGAACCATAAGCCTGGGTTTGATGCCTCGTAGAATTTCCTGATTTGCCCTCTCTGCTTGACCATTAGACTAGGGGTGAGCCACCGATACTAGATCAAGCCGGATGTGCTCACGTTGACAAAATTCTTCCATCTCCCCTTTTGACAGGTTAGTACCATTATCAGTTATAATGCTGTGTGGAAAGCCAAACCGGAATATCACCTTTTTGATGAATTGAACCGCTGTGGCTGCATCACACTTGCTGACTGGCTCTGCCTCCACCCATTTGGTGAATTTATCAACTGCTACTAACAGATGGGTCTTTTTGTCCTTGGATCGCTTGACGGGTCCAACCATATCAAGCCCCCAAGTCGCAAACGACCACGTAATTGGAATCATCCGCAAATCTTGAGCCGGAATGTGCGCACGGTGGGCAAATTTTTGACACCCGTCACATCTCTTGACTAAATCTTCCGCATCAGTATGTGCCGTCAACCAGTAAAAACCGTGGCGAAAAGCTTTAACAACCAAAGACTTTGAACCGGCATGGTGACCGCAGTCCCCTTCATGGATTTCTCTCAAAATCTCACAACCTTCTTGAGGAGAAACACAACACTGAATTGCTCCTGAAACATTGTAGCGATGTAACTCCCCGTTGAGTATGGTCATGGACTTAGAACGCCGGATTATCTGTCGGGCCAATGTTTCATCGTCTGGTAACTCGCCCCGGTTCATGTAAGCCAGATAGGGGATTGTCCAATCCGGTATGGCATGCAGAGCTTCCACCAACTGAGCCTCCGGATCAGGAATAACCAAATCTTCTTCGGTTGGCACCTTGACTGACGGATTATGCAATACATCAAGAAAGACGTTGGGGGGGACCGGTTTACGCTGGGAACCAAGACGACTTAAAGCGTCCGCCGCTTCATTCTTCCGACGATCTATATGGTCCACCTGATAACCCTTAAAGTGACCAGCCACTATGTCCACCTCTCGTCGATATGCAGCCATGAGTGGGTCCTTAGAATCCCAAGTGCCAGACACCTGCTGAGCCACTAGATCTGAATTGCCGAAGCACTTAACCCGGCTTAAATTCATCTCCTTAGCCATCCGAAGACCGTGGAGCAAAGCCTCATATTCAGCTACATTGTTAGTACAAGGGAACAATAAACGGAGGATGTAACAAAACTTGTCACCTCGTGGGGAAGTTAGTATGACTCCAGCCCCCGAGCCCTCCAACTGTCTGGACCCATCAAAATGAATAGTCCAATATGTATTATCTGGTTTCTCTTCAGGTGCCTGTAACTCCGTCCAATCATTGATGAAGTCCACGAGTGCCTGGGATTTGATCGACGTGCGGGGTATATATTTGAGCCCATGAGGTCTGAGCTCAATAGCCCACTTAGCCATCCGGCCAGTTGCTTCTCTGTTTTGAATGATATCGCCTAGAGGAGCCGAACTAACCACTATGATGGGATGGCCCTGAAAATAATGTTTAAGCTTCCGGCTTGCCATAAACACTCCATACACCAGCTTCTGCCAATGCGGATACCTCTGCTTTGACTCAATGAGCACCTCGCTGATATAATAAACCGGCCGTTGAACCGGATATTCCTTGCCAAGCTCCTTGCGCTCTACCACAACAGCTACGCTAACAGCCCGGGCATTAGCAGCCACATATAGTAATAGCGGCTCTTTATCGATCAGTGCTGCAAGCACGGGCGGTTCAGCTAGCTGCCTCTTCAGATCCTCAAATGCTTTATCAGCTGCCTCGTTCCAGACAAAGTTATCTGTTTTCTTGAGCATCTGGTATAAAGGGATGGCCTTCTCTCCAAGGCGACTGATAAACCGGCTCAAGGCTGTAATCCAGTCGGCCAGACGTTGAACATCATTGATACACGCCGGTTTAGCCAAGGATGTAATTCCTGCAATCTTTTCCGGATTAGCCTCAATCTGTTTGACACCAGAAAACCCAAGAGCTTGCCTGCCAGGACACCAAAGACACACTTCTCCGGATTGAGCATCATCTTGTAAACCCGGAGATTGTCAAAGGTTTCTCTCAAATCATCTATCAATGTCTCCTCCTTTCTGGACTTTACCACAATATCATCCACATATGCATGAACATTGCGCCCAATTTGCTTATGGAGGCAATTCTGAACACATCGCTGGTAAGTTGCCTGGGCACTCTTGAGTCCAAAAGGCATGGAAACATAGTAGAAGGCTCCAAAGGGAGTTATGAAAGCTGTCTTCTCCTGGTCCTTAACTGCCATCTTGATCTGATAATAACCAGAATATGCATCAAGAAAACACAAACGGTCACAACGTGCCATTGCATCAATTTTCTAATCAATGCGAGGGAGAGCAAAGGGGTCTGCAGGGCAAGCTTTGTTTAAATCTGTGTAATCCACACACATACGCCAAGTGTCGTTTTTCTTAAGAACCAGCACCGGATTAGCCAACCACTCTGGATGAAAGACCTCTACAATAAACCCTGCGGCCAATAGACAGGCTACCTCTTCACCAATAGCCTTACGCCTTTCTTCATTGAAACGACAGAGAAACTGCCGGACCGGTTTAAACTTAGGATCAATGTTAAGTGTGTGCTCAGCGAGTTCCCTCGGTACACCTGGCATGTCAGAAGGTTTCCATGCAAAGATGTCCCGATTCTCATGGATAAACTCGATGAGCGCGCTTTCCTATTTGGGATCCAGGTTAGCGCTGATGCTGAACTATTTGGATGAATCGCCAGGAACAAAGTCAACCATCTTAGTAACTGTGGCCGATTTAAACTTCAATGCCGGATCGTGTTCTGTAGTTGGCTTTTTCAAAGAAGTCATGTCTGCCGGATCAACTTGCTCCTTATAGAATTTCAGCTCCTTCGTGGCACAAACCGACTCAGCATAAGCCGCATCACCTTCCTCACATTCCAAAGCGATCTTTCTGCTTCCATGTACTGTGATAGTCCCCTTATGACCTGGCATTTTAAGCTGTAAATAAACATAACATGGCCTTGCCATGAATTTAGCATAAGCCGGCCGCCCAAACAAGGCGTGGTACGGACTTTTGATTTTTACCACCTCAAACATCAATGTTTCTGACCTTGAATCATAATCATCTCCAAAAGCCACTTCTAAGGCTATCTTGACAACAGGATATGCAGACTTACTAGGCACCACGCCATGAAAAACGGTATTTGATGGTTTAAGATTCTTATCTGTCAACCCCATACGATGGAATGTGTCATAATACAGAATGTTGATACTGCTTCTGCCATCCATGAGCACTTTAGTGAACTTGTATCCCCCGACTTGCGGGGCTACCACCAGGGCCAAGTGACCCGGATTATCAACCCGAGGTGGGTGATCCTCCCTACTCCACAAAATGGGTTGCTCAGACCAGCGTAAGTACTGAGGCACTGCCGGTTCAACATAATTTACTGCCCTTTTGTGAAGTTTCTGATCACGCTTACACAAACTAGTGGTGAAAACATGATATTGCCCTCTATTTAGCTGCTTGGGATTGCTTTGGTAACCCGTCTGCTGCTGTTGCTGCTGATTCCCCTGATGGTTGTAGCCTCCCTGGTTGCTTTGGTGCCCTTGATTGATGTGTCCGGTTTGGTTGCCTTGAAACCCTGAACCGGAATCACCACCTCCGTAACCCGGCCCGTGGAAACCACCTCCTGAACCGCCGGGCGGGCCATTATCATACTGGAACATATTGGAATTCTTGAAATCCCGCATGATATAACAGTCCTTCCAAAGATGCGATGCTGGCTTCTCCTTTGATCCATGCTTTGGACAGGGCTGATTTAACATGCACTCCAAATTGGGGACTGAACCTCCTCCCCTCTGGGGCTGCTTTCCCTTACGGCGCTGGCCATTCTCCTGAGCATTGGTGTTAGCAACAAAGTCCAAGCTGCTGTCGGCCTTGCGCTTACCGCTGTTCCCATGGCCTGCCGGATTAGGCTGCTGACCCTTGGCGTTGCCGTTCTTTTTCCCTTTCTCCGGTTTGTCCTCCTCTGAATCCGGGTCCTTGGTATTATCTGAATCGGCGTATTTAACCAAAGCGGCCATGAGCGTTGACATATCATTGCAGTGACGTTTGAGCCTTCCTAATTTCTGTTTGAGCGGCTTGAAACGGCAATTGCCCTCTAATGTTAACACTGCGGTGTCTGCATTGATACGATCTGATGAGTGCAAAATCGCTGAGACCCGTTTAACCCAATGGGTCATGGACTCCCCTTCCTCTTGGACACAAGTGGCCAGATCCACGATTGACATTGGCTGCTTACAAGTATCTTTGAAATTCTGGATAAACCGGTGCTTCAATTCGGCCCATGATCCGACAGAGTTAGTTGGCAAGCTCTTCAACCAAGTACGAGCTGTTCCTTCCAACATCATGGTGAAATATTTAGCACACACTGCCTCATCCACATCTAACATCTCCATTGCCATCTCATAGCTCTCCACCCACGCCTCTGGTTGCAAATCGGCGGTGTAATTTGGTACCTTACGAGGTCCCTTGAAGTCCTTGGGCAATCTCACATTACGCAAAGTGGGGGTGAGACACGACACCCCTAAGGAACTGAACACCGCACCTGGCTCTACTGAAGCCGTAGCATGAACCGGAGTATGTTGTCGTGCTCCATGTCGAGCTGCCAACTCGGCCTCTCGACGTGCGCGGCCGTGGTCCACAACATCCTGCGCATTAGCGCCTCCCCCTGCCGGGTTGTTTCCTCACGGTGAATTTCGGCGACGTGCATTGCTGGACACAGCCGGTTCATCCTCCACGTGTCTGCTATAGCTCCGGCTTGGACGGGGGGTGGAATGAATCCTCTCACGACTGTGTGAATATGCCTGCTGTTGATTTAGTGCTGTTTGAAGGAGATCCCTGGTCCGACGTGCTTCCACCGCAACTGGTGACTCGCCGTCGGTTGGGAGGGCTGCCAGGCGTGAAGCGGCGGCCACAATATTGTCCAACGGGTTGGAATAATGCCCGGGAGGTGTTGGTACATACTGTGGCACAACGTTGTTCTGGCGAGGCGGGTCCATCGTGCGCGGTTGAACCGACGCTCCTGTTCCCGGTGCCTCCGCCCGGTTTGGTATGGATTGGTTACCAGCTCCTGCTCCTGGTGTGTTGAAGAGATTCTGCGGCTCATAAACCGATGGGAGACGCGATCGATACCTTCTTCTCATGACTTCCTCTGAAGCATTCTGATTCAGCCTAATCCGGTAGGCCTGTGCTTCCAATTCAGCCCGCTCTATAGCCATCCTAGCGTTCTCTGTCGCCAGGTCCGCTTTAGCCTGAGCTATCTGATCTTTCACTTTTGCAATCTCCGCATTGTGCTGATCCTTGGCTGCTGCATCCACCTCTGCGGCCATCAACGTTGCCAAAGCGTCGAACAAATCAGACATGACTTGGGCTGGAGGCGGCGCAGAGCTTCCTGCCCCTGCCGGTGTAGCCGTTGTTGAACCGGAGAGTATTGCTGCGGCGGTCAATGAATGAGGTGCTGATTGCATGCCGGCCATGAAGATGGCGGCCTGGTTTGGCAGATCAGGGGAATCCGGAATACTGTTGCCCTCGGATCCTCCATCAATCCGGCTGTCCCGCAACTGATAAAGCGATTCGGTCTCTCCAGAAGACTCGTCATCAGAACAGACCACGGTCTCTCCATCGGACACCGGCTCGTCCTCGTATCTCGATCCATGGATGACACCTACGAAAACATGCCTTGCCTCGGGCTGAACCAGCGAAGAACTTGCACGCCGAGCCATTTCGATGATGTCGGTGCAGATGTCCGGCTCAGGGGCCGGTTCGCCGATTTTGCCGATGAAGACGTGAATCCCACCGAAGGGGACCCGGTACCCGTACTCGATTGAATCGGCCTCGAGACCCCATCCTGCATTGTCTATGTAGATCTTGCCACGACGACTCTTCGTCATCCGGCCCACAGCGTATCCCTTAAGTCCATCAAAGCTGCCCTTCAAGAACTCAAAACCATCGTGCGATAGCCCCACGGTGGGCGCCAACTGTCGTGGGATTGTCACGATAGTTGTCCTTGTGAAAGGACTTAGTCGTGGAGCCATCGCTATGGGTTAGCTCAAAGGGGTTAAACCGGACAAGGGGACACGGGGAGTTTTATACTAGTTCGGCCCCTTCAAGGAAGGTAAAAGCCTACGTCTAGTTGTGATTGGTATTGCTAGGGTTTCGAAGGCCAGGGAGCGAATCCGCTTTGTCTGGCTCTCAAGTTGTTGTCTGTCCCTAAACCGTTGTCGGGTCGTCCCTTTATATACATAGGTTGATGCCCGCCGGGCTACAGAGTCCCGAAGCCGGATCATAAATGTGTCCGGTTCGGTCTCTACTCTTCCTATCTTACAATACAAGTTACATGACTAGGTCGGTTTACATTTACAGGCTTTAACTCGCCTTTGGGCCTTGAGCCTTTCGTAAAGCGCCATCATCCTTGCATCTTCATGGGCTTCTAATCTTCAAGGAGTTAACCCGGTTACATAAGGCCGGTTTACCTCCAGTAGTAATATCCCCAACAGAACTGCCCCAAGTATTTGGCGGATAAGAAGGATGGCAAGGTGAACAAAGGTATATTTGATATACATGTTGTTGATGTGTACCTTACTAGAGCTCGCAGTAGCACCTATGCATTTGATACTGGTTCTGTTGCTAATATTTGCAACTCGAAACAGGGACTACGGATTGAGCGAAGATTGGTTAAGGACGAGGTGACGACGCGCGTGGGAAATGGTTCCAAAGTCGATGTGATCGCCATCGGCACGCTACCTATACATCTACCTTCGTGATTAATTTTAGACCTAAATAATTGTTATTTGGTGCCAGCGTTAAGCATGAACATTACATCTGGATCTTGTTTGATGCGAGACGGTTATTCATTTAAATCTGAGAATAATGGTTGTTCTTTTTATATTAGTAATATCTTTTATGGTCATGCACCCTTGAAGAGTGGTCTATTCGATAGTAGTAATACACATATTCATAATGTTGAAGCCAAAAGATGCATAGTTGATAATGATAGTGCAACTTATTTGTGGCACTGCCGTTTAGGTCATTGATGACCCACAAGTATAGGGGCTCTATCGTAGTCCTTTCGATAAGTAAGAGTGTCGAACCCAACGAGGAGCAGAAGGAAATTATAAGCGGGTTCCAGCAAGGTATTCTCTGCAAGTACTGAAATAAGTGGTAACAGATAGTTTTGTGATAGGATAATTTGTAACGAGCAACAAGTAACAAAAGTAAATAAAGTGCAGCATGGTGGCCCAATCCTTTTTGTAGCAAAGGACAAGCCTGGACAAACTCTTATATAGAGAAAAGCGCTCCCGAGGACACATGGGAATATCATCAAGCTAGTTTTCATCACGCTCATATGATTCGCGTTCGGTACATTGATAATTTGGTATGTGGGTGGACCGGTGCTTGGGTACTGTCCTTACTTGGACAAGCATCCCACTTATGATTAACCTCTACTGCAAGCATCCGCAACTACAACAAAAGTATTAAGGTAAACCTAACCATAGCATGAAACTTATGGATCCAAATCAGCCCCTTACGAAGCAACGTATAAACTAGGGTTTAAGCTTCTATCACTCTAGAAACCCATCATCTACTTATTACTTCCCAATGCCTTCCTCTAGGCCCAAATAATGGTGAAGTGTCATGTAGTCGACGTTCACATAACACCACTAGAGGAGAGACAACATACATCCCATCAAAATATCGAACGAATACCAAATTCACATGACTACTAATAGCAAGACTTCTCCCATGTCCTCAGGAACAAACATAACTACTCACAAATCATAAACATGTTCATAATCAGAGGGGGATTAATATGCATATAGGATCTGAACATATGATCTTCCACCAATTAAACCAACCAGCATCAACTACAAGGAGTAATTAACACTACTAGCAACCTACTAGCACAAATCCCAGACTTGGAGACAAGAATTGGATACAAGAGATGAACTAGGGTTTTGAGAGGAGATGGTGCTGATGAAGATGTTGATGGAGATTGCCCTCTCCCGATGAGAGGAGTGTTGGTGATGACGATGGCGATGATTTCCCCCTCCGGGAAGGAAGTTTCCCCGGCAGAACAGCTCTGCCGGAGCCCTAGATTGGTTCCGCCAAGGTTCCGCCTCGTGGCGGCGAAGTTTCGTCCGAGAAGATGGCTTCTTATTTTTTCCCATCTAAAGACTTCATATAGCAGAAGATGGCCACCAGAGGGCCACCAGGGGGCCCACGAGGTAGGGGGGCGTGCCCCCACCCTCGTGGGCAGGGTGTGACCCCCCTGGTGAATCTCTTCCACTGAGTATTTTTTTATATATTCTGAAAACGTCTTCTGTGAAGTTTCAGGACTTTTGGAGCTGTGCAGAATAGGTCTCTAATATTTGCTCCTTTTCCAACCCAGAATCCCAGCTGCCGGCATTCTCCCTCTTCATGTAAACCTTGTAAAATAAGAGAGAATAGGCATAAGTATTGTGACATAATGTGTAATAACAACCCATAATGCAATAAATATCAATATAAAAGCATGATGCAAAATGGACGTATCAACTCCCCCAAGCTTAGACCTTGCTTGTCCTCAAGCGAAAAGCTGAAATCGAAAAATATGTCCACATGTTTAGAGATAGAGGTGTCGATAAAAAAATAAAATAAGGACATGAGGGCATCATGATCATTCTTAGAACAACAACTTACATAATTCTTGTCATATGCTTTCTTATGCTAGAGTAATAATTCAATCACAAGTTCAAGTATGAATCATAAACTTCATTGAAAACTAACAAACTATAATCTCAGTCATTGGAGCAATTGCAATTTATCATAACATAGGAAAGAGTCAATATATAAGAGCTTTTCAGCAAGTCCACATACTCAACTATCATATAGTCTTTGACAATTGCTGACACTCACGCAATACTTATGGGTATGGAGTTTTAATCGGACACAGAGAAAGATAGGGGCTTATAGTTTTGCCTCGCAATGTTTTACCTCAAGGGTAATGTCAACAATAATAGTTCATGAAAACTCACATCCAATTAGCCATATATTGCCAAAGGATAAAATGTAAAAAGGAAGGGTGAAGATCACCATGAATCTTATGCAATGTAGGGGATAAAAGTAAAAGATAAGCCCTTCGCAGAGGGAAGCAGAGGTTGTCATGCACTTTTGTAGTTGGATGCACAAAATCTTAATGCGAAAGAACGTTACTTCATACTGCCACTTGTGATATGGACCTTTATTATGCAGTCTGTCACTTTTATTTCTTCCGTATCACATGATCGTATAAAGCTTATTTCTCCCACACTAATAAGTCATACATATTTAGAGAACAATTTTTATTGCTTGCACCGATGACAACTTACTTGGAGGATCTTACTCAATCCATACGTAGGTGTGGTGGACTCTCATGGCAAAACTGGTTTAAGGGTATTTGGAAGCACAAGTAGTATCTCTACTTGGTGCGATGAATTTGGCTAGCATGAGGGGGAAAGGCAAGCTCAACCATGTTGGATGATCCATGACAATATAATTTATCTCAGATGTAAGAAAACATAACCCATTACGTTGTCTTCCTTGTCCAACGTCAACTCTTTAGCATGTCATATTTTAATGTGTGCTCACAATCATAAAATATGTCCAAGATAGTATATCTATATGTGAAGACCTCTCTTTCTTCATTACTTCCTATTAATTGCAACGATGACCAAAAACTATGCTTGTCAACCCTCAACAACTTTTATTTATCATACTTTTTTCTATGTGAGCTCATTACTCTCCATAAGACTCACATGATCTCTTTGTTTATTTTTATTTCTTTCTCTTTTCTTTTATTCCCTTAGGATCATGGCAAAATAATCAAGCCCTTGACTCAACACTAATCTTTATTATATAGCTCACAGACTCAATTACATAGAGGAATTATAAAGCAAAACTCAAAACTAGATCATGCCAAAAGGATCGAACTAAGGAAAACGATAAAGATAAAAGTGATGGTGATAAGATACCGGGGCACTCCCCCAAGCTTGGCAGTTTCCAAGGGGAGTGCCCATACCCATGTGATTATGTCCCCTTTGTTGGTGAAGAAGGTGGAGTTGTTGATGATGGATAGTCGCACATCGAGCGTAGGAGGTCTTCTAACTTGCGGATAATGCCCTTGAGTGCGATGATATGCTCCTTCAACAAAATATTTTCACGTGTGAGATACTTATTTTGTATATGAGCTAACTCAATCATCTTGAAAGCTTCCAGCTCCTTTGGGGTAAGAAGATTGTGATCAAGTTGAAGGGTGTCTTCTATTGCCGGAACTTGGTCCTCCATGGCCTTCTTGATCCCTTCATCCTTGTTGATCTCCATGGGTTCTTCTCTCTTCAGCTCTATCTTCATTAGCCAAGCATAGTTGCCCTCATGGTTGGAGGAGGAGGGACACGACATAGTGCCTGGCCTTGACAACCCTGACATAAAATAGCTCGAAACAAAGACAGGAGATTTTTGCATGATACGGGAGTTGAAACCCCCGGGAGATTATATAATGAATTTTTACCAACCAAAATACGTGTCGTGTACGAAAACGGAGTCCGGAGAGCACACAAGGTGCCCACGAGGTAGGGGGCGCGCCCTCCACCCTCGTGGAACCCTCATGTCCTTCCCGGACTGCTTCTTATTTTTCTATTTTTCTAAATATTCCAAAACGGAGAAATATTGCCTTAAAAACTGTTTTGGGCTCGGTTTACTTACCGTACCACATACCTATTCCTTTTCGGAGTCTGAAACGTTCCAGAAAGTGTCCCTTATGTATTCCTCCGGGGTTACAGTTTCAATAACATTGGTTTCAACATTTATGGGATTACCTGAGATATAATGTTTGATTCTTTTACCGTTCACCACCTTCGGATTTGTGCCTTCAAAGTTGTTGATTTTTATGGCACCGAAACGATAGACCTCCTCGATAACGTAAGGACCTTCCCATTTAGAGAGAAGTTTTCCTGCAAAAAATCTTAAATGAGAGTTGTATAGCAATACATAGTCACCTACATTAAACTCATGCTTTTGTATCCTTTATCATGCCATCTTTTAACTTTTTCTTTAAACAACTTGGCATTTTCGTAGGCTTGGGTTCTCCATTCATCGAGTGAGCTAATATCAAATAACCTTTTCTCACCGGCAAGTTTAAAATCATAATTGAGCTCTTTAATAGCCCAATATGCCTTGTGTTCTAGTTCGAGAGGTAAGTGACATGCTTTTCCATAAACCATTTTATACGGAGACATACCCATAGGATTTTTATATGCAGTTCTATAGGCCCATAATGCATCATCAAGTTTCTTAGACCATTTTTTTCTAGATCTATTAATAGTCTTTTGCAAAATTAATTTGAGCTCTCTATTACTCAATTCTACTTGACCACTAGACTGTGGGTGATAAGGAGATGCAATTCTATGATTAACATCATATTTAGCAAGCATTTTACGGAAAGCACCATGAATAAAATGTGAACCGCCATCAGTCATTAAATATCTAGGGACTCCAAATCTTGGAAAAATAACTTCTTTAAGCATTTTAATAGAAGTGTTATGATCAGCACTACTAGTTGGAATAGCTTCTACCCACTTAGTAACGTAATCAACAACAACTAAAATATGTGTATATCCATTAGAGGAAGGAAAAGGTCCCATATAGTCGAAGCCCCAAACATCAAATGGTTCAATAACAAGTGAATAATTCATAGGCATTTCTTGACGTCTACTAATATTACCAATTCTTTAACATTCATCACAATATAAGACAAACTTATGGGAATCCTTGAAGAGAGTAGGCCAATAAAAACCAGATTGCAATACCTTATGTGCAATTCTATCTCCAGCATGGTGTCCTCCATAAGCTTCTGAGTGACACTTGCGTAGGATATGTTCCTATTCATGCTCAGGTACACAACATCTAATAACACCATCTACTCCTTTATAAACCTGTGGGTCATCCCAAAAGTAATGCCTCAAATCATAGAAGAACTTTTTCTTTTGCTGGTATGTGAAACTAGGTGGTATAAACTTAGCAACAATGTAATTAGCATAATCAGCATACCATGGAGGAGTATTAGAAGCATTTATAACATTTAATTGCTCATCAGGAAAGCTATCATCAATAGGTAGTGGGTCATCAAGCACATTTTCTAACCTAGACAAGTTGTCTGCAACGGGGTTCTCAGCTCCCTTTCTATCAACAATATGTAAGTCAAATTCTTGTAGCAAGAGAACCCATCTAATAAGTCTAGGTTTAGCATCTTTATTTTCCATAAGATATTTAATAGCATCATGATCAGTGTGAATAGTTAGTTTAGAATCAACAATATAAGGTCTAAAATTATCACAAGCAAAAACAATTGCTAAGAATTCTTTTTCAGTGGTAGCATAATTTCTTTGAGCATTGTCTAGGGTCTTACAAGCATATTGAATAACATTTAATTTCTTATCAACTCTTTGCCCTAGAACAGCACCTATAGCATAATCACTAGCATCACACATAATTTCAAAGGGTAAATTCCAATCAGGTGGCTAAACAATAGGTGCAGAGATCAATGCTTTCTTAAGTATTTCAAATGCTTCTACACAATCATCATGAAAGACAAATGGTGTATCTTTTTGTAATAAATTAGTCAAAGGCCGAGAAATTTTTGAGAAGTCCTTAATGAACCTCCTATAAAATCCAGCATGACCAAGGAAACTTCTTATACCTTTGATGTCCTTGGGACATGGCATCTTCTCAATAGCATCAACCTTGGCTTTATCAACCTCAATACCTCTTTCAGAAACTTTGTGCCCCAAGACAATACCTTCATTAACCATAAAGTGGCACTTTTCCCAATTCAAGACAAGATTAGTTTCTTCACATCTCTGCAAAACTCGATCAAGGTTGCTCAAGCAATCATCAAAAGAAGCCATAGACGGAGAAATCATCCATGAAAACCTCACAAATCTTTTCACAAAAGTCAGAGAATATAGCCATCATGCATCTTTGAAAGGTAGCAGGTGCATTACATAGACCAAAAGGCATACGTCTATAAGCAAAAGTACCAAAAGGGCAAGTAAAAGTAGTCTTTGATTGATCTTT
This sequence comes from Triticum aestivum, assembly GCF_018294505.1. Classification (NCBI taxonomy): domain Eukaryota; kingdom Viridiplantae; phylum Streptophyta; class Magnoliopsida; order Poales; family Poaceae; genus Triticum; species Triticum aestivum. Next base: position 37,898,321 of record NC_057809.1, read on the forward strand.
GGCTGACACAAGTATTTGAGAGAAACCAGAATAACCATCTAGAAAGCAAAAATGTGTATGTTTGGATAGTCTTTCTAGCATTTGATCGATAAAAGGTAACCCGTAATGATCCTTTTTAGTTGCCTTATTTAATTTGCGTAAATCAATTACCATCCTATAACCTGTAATAATTCTTTGAGGAATCAATTCATCTTTATCATTAGGAACGACAGTAATCCCTCCCTTCTTAGGGACACAATGGACAGGACTTACCCACTGACTATCAGCAACAGGGTAAATTATACGCGCCTCAAGGAGCTTTAGTATTTCCTTTCTTACCACTTCTTTCATTTTAGGATTCAGTCGTCGTTGATGATCATGAACTGGTTTAGCATCTTCTTCCAAATTAATTTTATGTTGACATAGAGTGGGACTAATGCCCTTAAGATCATCAAGAGTATACCCAATAGCAGCACGGTGCTTCTTCAGAGTTTTCAATAATCTCTCCTCCTCATGCTCTAAAAGGTTAGCACTAATAATAACAGGATATATCTTTTTCTCATCAAGATAAGCATATTTAAGAGTATCAGGTAACGGTTTAAGCTCAAACACGGGATCACCCTTGGGTGGAGGAGGATCCCCTAGGATTTCAACAGGAAAATTGTTTTTCAGAATAGGTTCCTGTTTAAAGAATACTTCGTCTATTTCCCTTCTTTCATTCATAAACATATCATTTTCATGGTCTTGCAAATATTGTTCTAAAGGATCACTAGGAGGTACGGCAATAGAAGCAAGACCAATAATTTCATCCTTACTAGGTAATTCTTCTTCACAGTGTTGTCTACTAAATTTAGAGAAATTAAATTCATGAGTCATATCATCTAAACCAATAGTAACAACTAACAACATCCCTTTTGCAATCTATGGTAGCATTAACAGTGTTTAGGAAGGGTCTACCAAATATAATGGGACAAAAGCTATCTTGTGGGGAACCAAGAACAAGAAAATCAGCAGGATATTTAGTTTTCCCACACAAGACTTCAACATCTCTAACAATTTCCATTGGTGAAATAGTATCTCTATTGGCAAGTTTAATTGTGACATCAATATCTTCTAACTCAATAGGTGCAATATCATGCATAATTTCCCTATATAGGCTAATAGGTATTGCACTAGCACTGGCACCCATATCACATAAGCCATGATAACAATAATTTCCTATTTCAACAGAAATAACAGGCATGCCTACCACAGGTCTAAGTTTATCTTTAGCACAAGGTTTAGCAATTCTAGCAGTTTCATCACAGAAATAAATAACGTGCCCATCAATATTATCAGACAAGAGATCTTTAACAATAGCAATACCAGGTTCAACTTTAATTTGCTCATGAGGTGTATAAGTTTTAATATTGCTTTTATGAACCATAGTTGAAGCTTTAGCATGATCCTTTATCCTAACAGGAAAAGGTGGTTTCTCAACATAAGAAGTAGGAACAATGGGATCATTATAAGTGGCAATCTTTTCTTCAACTTTAATCGGTGCAGTGTCGGGGGTTGGGTGCGACATATGCCAAAGGATGGCTTATCATGGTGGGGGCGAGTAGAACGTCGCCGGTGCCTGGAAACGGGATAAGGCGAAGGCATGCACGCCGGCGAATCTTACCCAACTTCGGGGCTCTCCGGGGAGATAATACCCCTACTGCTGCTCTACGGGGTCTCCGCATGATCACTATGGCAAAGTGTTTACACGGTTGCTCCTCGAGCTGTTTCCTGGAGGTAGGAGAAGGCAAGGTTAGCTCTCTCCTTCCTATACGATCTGGTCTAGTGCTAATGGATTCCAACCCTTTGCATGGATGCCCTGGAGGGTTTATATAGGCCTACCCCCAGGGGTACAATGGTAATCTGGCTGGGCGCGGGCCCAGACATCAGTCTCTCTGGCTGCCGTCTTATCCGCCGATTCCTGGGGGACGCCGACTGGCTCGGTACGGAGCCGACAGCCACGTCCGCCGCGGGCGGGTCTTGCCGGCTGCAAATTACTGTAGCCGTGCCTCTAATGACGTAGGCTCGGTCATGAGGTCGTGGCCACAGCTCTGCCGTATGGCGGGCGATCACTGTGGCCACTAAATATCGTGTCTAATTAATGGTGCGTGGGGCCCGTGGGAGGGGCCGGCCGACTCCTGGTGGCCGACTCCCATTCGGGCCGACTGGTGGCGCTCTCGTCGTCTTTCGTACGCCCGTCGACTGGTGGGACCCATCATCCTTGGGTCGTACCGGTAGGCTGTCGTGGGCATAGGACTCCGCCCTCTGGGGCTGACGTCAGGGTCGGCATGGCAATAGTGTCGCGCCGCGCGGAGATCTCTGCGGGTACGGCGTACTGTAGCCACGCCTGCCCTTGGAAAAGGGGTGGGCATGGACCTTACTATGGCCACTCCCCGTCCCGTCCCTCTTTATGAGGGCATGGGGGTTGTTGGCGTCATGGGCCGACTCCCCAAGGCCGGCTTGTCTGGAAGTCGCTAGTCAGGAGTCGGCTCATCCTGAAGTCGACCCTGGGACTCAGCCGCGAGTGGGCAGTCGGCTGCCTCGCCGCCGACTCTCAAAAGGCAGCTCTTCGTCCTGGGGTCTCGAGGGGCGCAGTCTGCCTCAATGTCTTCAAAGGTTCTGGGCCTGGGTTAGCCTACCCGTGGCCCATTACTCCGACATGCAGCTACTTTTACTTCTATGGGAGGATGATATTTAAACCACTTCTCCTTGGGGAGATCAACATACGTAGCAAAAGATTCACAGAAAGAAGCTACTATCTCAGAGTCAAGTCCATATTTAGTGCTAAATTTACGAAAAACATCGGTATCCATAAACGATTTAACACAATCAAACCTAGGTGTCATACCTGACTCCTTACCTTTGTCGAGGTCCCAATCTTCAGAGTTGCATTTAATTCTTTCCAATAAATCCCATTTGAATTCAATAGTCTTCATCATAAAAGAGCCAGCAGAATAAGTATCAAGCATGGTGTGATTGCTATCAGAAAGTCGAGCATAAAAATTTTGAATAATCATTTCTCTTGATAGCTCATGATTGGGGCATGAATATAACATTGATTTAAGCCTCCCCCAAGCTTGGGCGATGCTTTCTCCTTCGCGAGGCCAAAAATTATATATATATAATTGCGATCACGATGAACAAGATGCATAGGATAAAACTTCTGATGAAATTCCAATTTCAATCGTTTGTAATTCCAAGACCCCATATCATCACATAGCCTATACCATGTCGATGCATCTCCCTTCAAAGATAAAGGGAAGACCTTCTTCTTAACAACATCTCCGGGTACACCTGCAAGCTTAAATAATCAACAAACTTCATCCACATATATTAGATGCTCATCAGGATGTTTGGTTCCATCTTCTAAAAAGGGATTAGCTAGCAGTTTTTCTATCATACCCGAAGGAATTTCAAAGCAGACATTTTCATTTTTAGTAGGTTCAGTAGGTTGAGGAGCAACTCTTTGCTCCACTGGTCGGGGTGAAGATACCCCGAACAAACCCCTCAGAGGATTACTTTCCATAGTAACAAGTGACAGTAAATTTCACCACACTATATAAATTTTTCCTTACCAAATTCCACCTACCAAAGGCGCTTCACTCCCCGGCAACGGAGCCAGAAAAGAGTCTTGATGATCCACAAGTATAGGGGATCTATCGTAGTCCTTTCGATAAGTAAGAGTGTCGAACCCAACGAGGAGCAGAAGGAAATGATAAGCGGTTTCCAGCAAGGTATTCTCTGCAAGTACTGAAATAAGTGGTAACAGATAGTTTTGTGATAGGATAATTTGTAACGAGCAACAAGTAACAAAAGTAAATAAAGTGCAGCAAGGTGGCCCAGTCCTTTTTGTAGCAAAGGACAAGCCTGAACAAACTCTTATATAGAGAAAAGCGCTCCCGAGGACACATGGGAATATCATCAAGCTAGCTTTCATCACGCTCATATGATTCGTGTTCGGTACTTTGATAATTTGGTATGTGGGTGGACCGGTGCTTGGGTACTGTCCTTACTTGGACAAGCATCCCACTTATGATTAACCTCTATTGCCAGCATCCGCAACTACAACAAAAGTATTAAGGTAAACCTAACCATAGCATGAAACATATGGATCCAAATCAGCCCCTTACGAAGCAACGTATAAACTAGGGCTTAAGCTTCTGTCACTCTAGCAACCCATCATCTACTTATTACTTCCCAATGCCTTCCTCTAGGCCCAAATAATGGTGAAGTGTCATGTAGTCGACATTCACATAACACCACTAGAGGAGAGACAACATACATCTCATCAAAATATCGAACGAATACCAAATTCACATGACTACTAATAGCAAGACTTCTCCCATGTCCCTAGGAACAAACGTAACTACTCACAAAGCATAAACATGTTCATAATCAGAGGGGTATTAATATGCATATAGGATCTGAACATATGATCTTCCACCAATTAAACCAACTAGCATCAACTACAAGGAGTAATTAACACTACTAGCAACCTACTAGCACCAATCCCGGACTTGGAGACCAGAATTGGATACAAGAGATGAAATAGAGTTTTGAGAGGAGATGGTGCTGATGAAGATGTTGATGGAGATTGCCCTCTCCCGATGATTTCCCCCTCCAGGAGGGAAGTTTCCCCGGTAGAACAGCTCTGCCGGAGCCCTAGATTGGTTTCACCAAGGTTCCGCCTCGTGGCGGCGGAGTTTCGTCCGAGAAGATGGCTTCTTATTTTTTCCAATCGAAAGACTTCATATAGCAGAAGATGGCCACCGAAGGGCCACCAGGGGGCCCACGAGGTAGGGGGCGCGCCCCCACCCTCATGGGCAGGGTGTGGCCCCCCTGGTGAATCTCTTCCGCTGAGTATTTTTATATATTCTGAAAATGTCTTCCGTGAAGTTTCAGGACTTTTGGAGCTGTGAAAACGTAATATTTTCTCCTTTTCCAGCCCAGAATCCCAGGTGCCGGCATTCTCCCTCTTCATGTAAACCTTGTAAAATAAGAGAGAATAGGCATAAGTATTGTGACATAATGTGTAATAACATCCCATAATGCTATAAATATTGATATAAAAGCATGATGCAAAATGGACGTATCAGTCATATTGGTGTAAAACGCATAAAGAAACTCCATTCCGATGGACTTTTGGAATCACTTGATTATGAATCACCTGGTACTTGCGAACTATGCCTCACGGGCAAGATGACTAAAACGCCATTCTCCGGAACTATGGAGCGAGCAACAAATTTGTTGGAAATCATACATACTGATGTATGTGGTCCGATGAATATTGAGGCTCGCAGTGGGTATCGTTATTTTCTGACCTTCACAGATGATTTGAGCAGATATGGGTATATCTACTTGATGAAACATAAATCTAAAACACTTGAAAAGTTCAAAGAATTTCAGAGTGAAGTGGAAAATCATCGTAACAAGAAAATAAATTTTCTATGATCTGATCGTGGAGGAGAGTATTTGAGTTACGAGTTTGGTCTACATTTGAAACATTGCGGAATAGTTTCGCAACTCATGCCACCCGGAACACCATAGCGTAATGGTGTGTCCGAACGTCGTAATCGTACTTTACTAGATATGGTGCGATCTATGATGTCTCTTACTGATTTACCGCTATCGTTTTGGGGTTATGCTTTAGAGACGACTGCATTCATGTTAAATAGGGCACCATCGAAATCCATTGAGACGACGCCTTATGAAGTGTGGTTTGGCAAGAAACCAAAGTTGTCGTTTCTTAAAGTTTGGGGCTGCGATGCTTATGTGAAAAAGCTTCAACCTGATAAGCTCGAACCCAAATCGGAGAAATGTGTCTTCATAGGATGTGTCTTCATAGGATACCCAAAAGAAACTATTTGGTACACCTTCTATCACATATCCGAAGGCAAGACATTTGTTGCTAAGAATGGATCGTTTCTAGAGAAGGAGTTTCTCTCGAAAGAAGTGAGTGGGAGGAAAGTAGAACTTGATGAGGTAACAGTACCTGCTCCCTTATTGAAAAGTAGTTCATCACGGAAACCGGTTCCTGTGACACCTACACCAATTAGTGAGGAAGCTAATGATGATGATCACGGAACTTCAGATCAAGTTACTACCGAACCTCGTAGGTCAACCAGAGTAATATATGCACCAGAGTGGTACCGTAATCCTGTTCTGGAAGTCATGTTACTTAACTATGATGAACCTACGAACTATGAAGAAGCGATGGTGAGCCCAGATTCCACAAAATGGCTTGATGCCATGAAATATGAGATGGGATCCATGTATGAGAACAAAGTGTGGACTTTGATTGACTTGCCCGATGATCGGCAAGACATCGAGAATAAATGAATCTTCAAGAAGAAGACTGACGCTGACGGTAATGTTATTGTCTACAAAGCTCGACTTGTTGCGAAAGGTTTTCGACAAGTTCAAGGGGTTGACTATGATGAGACTTTCTCACCCGTAGTGATGCTTAAGTCTATCTGAATCATCTTAGCAATTGCCACATTTATGATTATGAAATTTGGCAAATGGATGTCAAAACTACATTCCTGAATGGATTTCTGGAAGAAGAGTTGTATATGATGCAACCAGAAGGTTTTGTCGATCCTAAGGGTGCTAACAAAGTGTGCAAGCTCCAGTGATCCATTTATGGACTGGTGCAAGCCTCTCGGAGTTGGAATAAACGTTTTGATAGTGTGATCAAAGCATATGGTTTTATACAGACTTTTGGAGAAGCATGTATTTACAAGAAAGTGAGTGGGAGCTCTGTAGCATTTCTAACATTATATGTGGATGACATATTGTTGATTGGAAATGATATAGAATTTCTGGATAGCATAAAAGGATACTTGAATAAGAGTTTTTCAATGAAAGACCTTGGAGAAGCTGCTTATATATTGGGCATCAAGATCTATAGAGATAGATCAAGACGCTTAATTGGACTTTCACAAAGCACATACCTTGATAAAGTTTTGAAGAAGTTCAAAATGGATCAAGCAAAGAAAGGGTTCTTGCCTGTGTTACAAGGTGTGAAGTTGAGTAAGACTCAATGCCCGACCACTGTAGAAGATAGAGTGAAAATGAAAATTGTTCCCTATGCTTCAGCTATAGGCTCTATCGTGTATGCAATGCTGTGTACCAGACCTGATGTGTGCCTTGCTATTAGTTTAGCAGGGAGGTACCAAAGTAATCCAGGAGTGGATCACTGGACAGCGGTCAAGAACATCCTGAAATACCTAAAAAGGACTAAGGATATGTTTCTCATTTATGGAGGTGACAAAGAGCTCGTCGTAAATGGTTACGTCGGTGCAAGCTTTGACACCGATCCGGACGATTATAAATCGCAGACCGGATACATATTTATATTGAACGATGGAGCTGTTAGTTGGAGCAGTTCTAAACAAAGCGTCATGGCAGGATCTACGTGTGAAGCGGAGTACATAGATGCTTCAGAAGCAGCAAATGAAGGTGTCTGGATGAAGGAGTTCATATCCAATCTAGGTGTCATACCTAGTGTATAGGGTCCAATGAAAATCTTTTGTGACAATACTGGTGCAATTGCCTTGGCAAAGGAATCCAGATTTCACAAAAGAACCAAGCACATCAAGAGACGCTTCAATTCCATCCGGGATCAAGTCCAGGTGGGAGACATAGAGATTTGTAAGATACATACGGATCTGAATGTTGCAGACCTGTTGACTAAGGCACTTCCACGAGCAAAACATGATCAGCACCAAGCCTCCACGGGTGTTAGAATCATCACTATGTAATCTAGATTATTGACTCTAGTGCAAGTGGGAGACTGAAGGAAATATGCCCTAGAGGCAATAATAAAGTTATTATTTATTTCCTCACATCATGATAAATGTTTATTATTCATGATAGAATTGTATTAACCGCAAATATAATACATGTGTGAATACATAGACAACATAGTGTCACTAGTATGCCTCTACTTTACTAGCTCGTTGATCAAGGATGGTTGAGTTTCCTAGCCATAGACATGAGTTGTCATTTGATTAATGGTATCACATCATTAGGAGAATGATGTGATTGACATGACCCATTCCGTTAGCTTAGCACTTGATCGTTTAGTTTACTGCTATTGCTTTCTTCATGACTTATACATGTTCCTATGACTATGCGATTATGCAACTCCCGATTGCCGGAAGAACACTTTGTGTGCTACCAAACGTCACAACGTAACTGGGTGATTATAAAGGTGCTCTACAGGTGTCTCCGATGGTGTTCGTTGAGTTGGCATAGATCGAGAATAGGATTTGTCACTCCGATTGTCGGAGAGGTATCTCTGGGCCCTCTCGGTAATGCACATCACTATAAGCCTTGCAAGCAATATAACTAATGAGTTAGTTGCAGGATGATGCATTACAGAACGAGTAAAGAGACTTGCCGATAACGAGATTAAACTAGGTATTGAGATACCGACGATTGAATCTCGGGCAAGTAACATACCAATGACAAAGGGAACAACATATGTTGTTATGCGGTTCAACCGATAAAGATCTTTATAGAATATGTAGGAACCAATATGGGCATCCATGTTCCGATATTAGTTATTGACTAGAGAAGTGTCTTGGTCATGTCTACATAGTTCTCGAACCCGTAGGGTCTGCACGCTTAACGTTCGTTGGCGATATAGTATTTATGAGTTATGTATGTTGGTAACCGAATGTTGTTCGGAGTTCCGGATAAGATCACGGACATGACGAGGAACTCCAGAATGGCCCGGAGATAAATATTGATATATGGGATAATAGTGTTTGGTCTCCGGAAGGGTTCCGGAATTCGCCGGAAGGGATTCCGGATGTTTCTCGAAATGTTTGGGTACGAGAACACTTTATTTGGGCCAAAGGGGATAGACCACAAGGTTTTTGGAAAGCGCAAATGGAAGTTTTGCAGAATCCAGGGGCCAGACGCCAGGGTCCCTGGCATCTGGGTCCAGACGCTGGGAGCCCTGGCGTCTGGCCCTGGAGTCCGAGAAGGACTCTTGCCTTTCGGGTGAAACCGACTTTGTGGAGGCTTTTACTCCAAGTTTCGACCCCAAGGCTCAACATATAAATAGAGGGGTAGGGCTAGCACCCAAGACACATCAAGAAATACCAAGCTGTGTGCTGGCAACCCCACCCCCTCTAGTTTATCCTCCTTAGTAGTTTTCGTAGTGCTTAGGCGAAGCCCTGCAGAGATTGTTCTTCACCAACACCGTCACCACGTTGTCGTGCTGCCGGAACTCATCTACTACTTCGCCCCTCTTGGTGGATCAAGAGGGCAAGGACATCATCGAGCTGAATGTGTGCTGAATACGGAGGTGCCGTATGTTCGGTACTTGATCGGGACGGATCGTGAAGGTGTATACATCAACCGTGTTCATAAACGCTTCCGCTTTCGGTCTACGAGGGTACATAGACATACTCTCCCCACTCATTGCTGTGCATCACCATGATCTTGCGTGTGCGTAGGATTTTTTTTGAAATTACTACGTTCCCCAACAATTTCCACCTTAACGTAAATATCATAGAGATAGGTTACAAGTTATGGTGGCAAGACGTACACAAAGGACCCCGGCAAGGAGAAGGTGTACCAGGCGCGGGACGAGGAGCTATAGTTTTGTGCCATGACAAAATTTCAGATTTTGGTGCCATGACAATGTTTTCTGAAACGACCGCTATGACAACATATTCTAAGATTGCCGCCACGACAACATTTTTGAAATGTTTGCCACGACAACGAAATATTGGCCATCACGTCGCTTCAACTAGAGATTGAGGACGGTCATAGAGAATTCCCGTGCCCAGGGCTATACCATTGTGACGCCCCCGATTTGACCGTACACTAATCATACATGCAAACGTGTACGATCAAGATCAGGGACTCACGGGAAGATATCACAACACAGCTCTACAAATAAAATAAGTCATACAAGCATCATATTACAAGCCAGGGGCCTCGAAGGCTCGAATACAAGAGCTCGATCGTAGACGAGTCAGCGGAAGCAACAATATCTGAGTACAGACATAAGTTAAACAAGTTTGCCTTAAGAAGGCTAGCACAAACTGGGATACAGATCGAAAGAGGCGCAGGCCTCCTGCCTGGGATCCTCTTAAACTACTCCTGGTCGTCGTCAGCGGGCAGCATGTAGTAGTAGGCACCTCCGGTGTAGTAGGAGTCGTCGTCGACGGTGGCGTATGGATCCTGGGCTCCAACATCTGGTTGCGACAACCAGGTAGAAGGGATAGGGGGAAAAGAGGGAGAAAGCAACCATGAGTACTCATCCAAAGTACTCGCAAGCAAGGAGCTACACTACATATGCATGGGTAAATGTGTAAAGGACAATATCAGTGGACTGAACTGCAGAAAGCCAGAATAAGAGGGGGGTAGCTAATCCTGTCAAAGACTACGCTTCTGGCAGCCTCCGTCTTGCAGCATGTAGAAGAGAGTAGACTGAAGTCCTCCAAGTATCATCGCATAGCATAATCCTAACGGATGATCCTCCCCTCGTCGCCCTGTGAGAGAGCGACCACCGGTTGTATCTGGCACTTGGAAGGGTGTGTTTTATTAAGTATCCGGTTCTAGTTGTCATAAGGTCAAGGTACAACTCCAAGTCGTCCTGTTACCGAAGATCACGGCTATTCGAATAGATTAACTTCCCTGCAGGGGTGCACCACATATCCCAACATGCTCGATCCCATTTGGCCGGACACACTTTCCTGGGTCATGCCCGGCCTCAGAAGATCAACACGTCGCAGCCCTACCTAGGCACAACAGAGAGGTCAGCACGCCGGTCTAAATCCTATGGCACATGGGTCTGGGTCCATCGCCCTTTGGACACCTGCACGTTGCGAACGCGGCCGGTGAGCAGACCTAGCAACCTCCATTACAAAGGAAGTTGCGTTACGCGGTCCAACCCGGCGCGCGCCGCTCAGTCGCTAATGTCATGAAGGCTTCGGCTGATACCACGACGTCGAGTACCCATAACTGTCCCCGCGTAGATGGTTAGTGCGTATAAGCCAGTGGCCAGACTCAGATCAAATACCAAGATCTCGTTTAACGTGTTAAGTATCTGCGAACGCCGACTAGGGCCAGGCCCACCTCTCTCCTAGGTGGTCTCAACCTGCCCCGTCGCTCCGCCACCAAGTAACAGTCGGGGGCCGTCGGGAACTCAGGCCCACCACTACCTGGATGGAGCCACCTGCCCCTTCAGCCCCCATCTCCAAACAGTATCACCGGCAATGTAATAGTGTAAAGTATATAGTATATGCCCATGATCAACTCCCGAAGTGATCACGGCCCAGTAGTATAGCATGGCAGACGGACAAGAGTGTAGGGCCACTGATGGAACACTAGCATCCTATACTAAGCAGTAGGATAGTAGGTAATGGTAACAACAGTAGTAGCAAGGACAGGCTATGCATCGGGATAGGAATAACGGAAAGCAGTAACATTCTACACTACTCTAATGCAAGAAGTAGAGAGAAGAGTAGGCGATATCTGGTGATCAAGGGGGGGGGGGCTTGCCTGGTTGCTCTGGCAAGAGAGAGGGGTCGTCAACACCGTAGTCGAACTGGGGGTCACCAGCAGCCTCGGGGTCTACCGGAAAGAAGTAACGGAGGGGAACACAATAAATAACAAAGCAATCAAAGCATCACTAAGCGTAACATGGCAATACGTGGTGTTAGAGGTGATCTAACGCAGGGATAGGTAATACCGGCGAAGGGGGAAAAACATCTGGGAAAGCATTCCCGGTGTTTCGCGTTTTTGGACAGATGAACCGGAGGGGGAAAGTTGCGTGTTTGGTATGCTAGGGATGCGTGGCGGATGAATGGGTTGCGTATCCGGATTCGTCTCGTCGTTCTGAGCAACTTTCATGTACAAAGTATTTTCATCTGACTTACGGATTATTTTATATGATTTTTCAAAGTTTTAATGATATTCTGAAATTATTATTAATTCGAAATTAATTGAATAAATGCTATGTGCACCTAGCACAGGGTACACAGAAGTGTACCCAGGGGATGACAAGTGGGCCAAGGGGGACCTAGTTGACCAGTCAAGGTTTGACTGGTCAACAGGGGGTAGGGCCCCGTGTCATTGACTGACTAGTAATCTAACAATTTTAGTTAGACTAATTAAACAGTTAACAGGTTAATTAACATGATTAATTTGGTTAATTAATTAACTAACTATTTTAATTATTATATCTTTTCATTTATTTATTTTTCGTTTTCGGGTGGACCCCGCGTGTCATTGGCCAGGGGCCTTAGCGGGCGCCTGGAGCGTAATCCGAACGGGCGACGGGCGTGCGGCGCCAGGCGCCACGGGGCGGACCCGGGCACGCTGGCAACGGCCGCCGGGGTGCGGTGGGGTGCCGGGGTTGGCCGCCGGCGCGGCGGTGGCCTGCGGGGCCAGAGGCGGAGGCGGAGCACGGGATGAGCAGAGGCGGAGCGGTTCAGGTGACGGCGTGGGCAAGCCGGTGAAGAAGCAGGGGAGGCGCGCGCCGGGGCGAGCAGCAGCGCGGGAGCAGCGCAGGTGCGGCCCGACGCGGTTGGCGAGGGAGACCGCAGCTGGGGCGAGGCGGGCGTGGCCAACGCTGGCGGCAGCGGCAGCGAGGCACACGCGGCTGGGCACGCAGCGATGGGCGGGGCGATGCGGAGTGGTGCAGGCACGCGCGGGCGCGTGCGTGCGGTCGTGGGCGCGGGCAGTGGGATGGCGAGGCGTGCACGTGGCGCACGCGCGCAGTGGCCGCGGCGACGAGCGCTGGGCGCGCGCGGTGGCGCGTCAAGCAGGGGAGGCCGGTGCGGGTGGCGACGGGGAGACGTGCAGAGCGGGCACAAAGAGGAAGAGGAGGCCGTGGCCTCACCGATGTTGCAGAGACGAGGGTCGGCGAGGCTCGGTGGAGCCTTTGGGGAGGAGGACGGGGACGACGACAACATAGAGGGGGAGGTCCGGCGCGGAGGAGTCGAAGAGGAGGACGGCAGGGCAGCTCCGACGACGGCGGGGTCCAGCGGCGTCGGGGGCGATGGGCGTCGCGGTCGGCTCGGGAGAAGGGCGACGGGGTCGGAAGACGGGTGGCACCGGCGAGAGGGCTTCGGCATCGATAGATCAAGGGAGAGGGGGTAGAGAGCGAGGTGGAGTGGGGGGGTGTTCCCCTTGATCCAGATTGGATCAGGAAGGGGAGAGGGTGTGTCGGTGTCTAGGGTTCGGTGGGTAGGGGGTTATACAGGGGGGGCGACTGGGCCGGCCTGGGGGCCCGATGGCCAGCTGGGCCACGGCCCATCAGGGGGTCTCCTTCTTTCTTTTTGCTTTTGCTTTGCTTTTTTTATTTATAGTTTCTGTTTTCATATTAGTTTTACTTTACTTTTAGTTTTATAAAATATACCACTAGCCCCTAAATTAGTATTTATAAATACTCTATTGCCACATGAATTTCTCATACCTAATAAAATAGTTTAATGTTTTAATATTTATAAAATGCATTTAATTATTTGTTTAAGCCACTGTTTTATTTAGTTTAGTGCTTTTAATTATTTTATAAAAATGTGATCCTCCACCATAATTACCTAAGCATTATTTGCCACCTCTAGAACATTTAAATTTTAATGTTTGAAAACTTTACCGTTTGACTTGATTTTGAATTTTGAATTCGAACGGGATTGAATCATCGCAAGATTAACAACAGTAATCATGGTGACGTGGCAACATTAGCGGAGGGTTACTGTAGCGTAACTATCCGGGCGTCACAATTCTCCTCCACTACAAGAAATCTCGTCCCGAGATTTAAGAGGGGGACTAAGGGGAAAATTCTGGTTACGAAATTCTAACGGATCTTCTCGATCTTGGTTGCTCTTCTCGAAGAGGTCGATCCATTACGTAGAAGTCTTCATTTCTCTGTTTCAGGTCATCATGATGAAGTCGGCGCCCTTTCTTCAGGAACTCCATCGTACTTACGAATGAATAAAGGGTAGGCATTCTGGGAGAACGGACGTCGGCAAGGTTGACTATCGGGTCGACAACATCGAGGAAGGTGGCGGAAAGTAACTCTCGAATCGAATCTTAAGAAATTATCGAGAGCAAAGTAAGGAGGTAACCTGGGAAGTCTCGAGCGGGCAGGCAATCGTTCGATGTCTGTTATAGGGCGTGAATGGGTCAAAACAACGGGAACAAGTATTGTGTCCGATATCAGAACTGAAGGTGGCTCGTGAATTACATGCGAGGCCACGTGCGAGGAACAACCGTGGGAACAGGGGGTGTACATGGGAGTCAGGTTTCGATCCTGTGGAACTGTGGGTTATGGGCCCACCATGTGGTCGAAAGTAGGAAGGGGGTAATGTCTCTCATGGTCATGTAGGCAGACATGTCAGAGGATAGCCTGTCAGTTATGTCGGCAACAACAACGGTACCAAGGGCGAGGGACGAAGAGAACCATTTTCCTACTCGTTGAACGAGGCAGACCATTAGGCGAAATTCTCGTCCATTGATGGCTACCGGAATGCTATCAACAAAAGCAACAGAGTCTTACTAACACGGTTGTACACCAAGGTGTTTTACATAAGCAGAAGAATACTACTGCTTATATAATATAGATTACAAGAAGGGTTAAGCAAACCAATGGAAAGGAAAGGTGATTACCAGGTTTAATTACAACAATGGGGAGGAAAGTGTGTATACACACATATTTCAGGGGTATATCCTTCCCAAGGACAAGCAGAGCATGATATCCATGACAGGATATCATGTATAAAGCTCCTTAGGTAGGGGAGAGAAATTTCATGACATTACCCATACAACGGTGTTTGGATAATTTGAGCAAGAAACATTTAGCATTGGGCTTCAAATGTTCTTGTTGAAAATCAGAGTATCACAGACATGCTTCGAGATAGCATTGACATGGTCTTCAAGCAAAGGTCAGACTTGGATATACAAAGGATTCATCATCATTAACCCAAGGAGAGGATGAGGGGGGTGGCTGATGGAATCAGCGGCAATTTATCGAGATTAACAAAGATGGATCTCCACAATTATGTGAGCAAGGAGATAACATTTGTCAGATCAAATGGTATAATGATGTATGCTCGAGGAAAACATACACAATTAAACATTGGTTGAAAGGTGCACCCGAATATGGGCTGGGTTGCACGACCAACGTTGGAATGGTGATTCAATAATCAATAGTCTAAGAATGAACGGACGACCATTAACTTCAAAGCAAGAGGGTTGCTAGAAGGGCAGAATCCAAACAGCACCGCTCACTTGTTGGTACCCCGGTTGGAATCAACACGAGGACCCAAGAAAGAATGGTGATGGTGGGAAGTATCACCATACCAAGAATTCTTAAGAGGTGGTGAAATTCCCACGACATCCTTGACATTTAAGATAGTAATACTCCAAGGTAAAGAAGAATAATTGCTGGATAGCAAGGATCTCAAGGTATAACACAAAACACGAATAAGTTTGTGTTGGAGGGAAGTCAATAAGGTGGTCGATGATAACACAGATCATCGAGGGCAAGGATGGTATTTCTCATAATGAACTCAATTGACATCCTGGAAGAGCTCGAAATGCCGATGATGATCACGACACAATTGTTGAGAGATTTCATGAAGATGTAATCGATCGGCGATGACATCAAGCCAAAGGAATGATGAAGCGAAAGGTTATTGAACCCAAGGGTATGACACAAACTCGAAACCAAGCTCGTTGTTTAAGGCAAAATAGTATGATGAGGAAGATCGACGTAAGCTTTGCTCATCGTCGAAAGTTGTGCTCCGGGAATAAGGAACAGGTAGCACAGTTAAAATCATCCCGGTAATGTTATAGCCAAATAGGGTAGGAAGGACGTGATCGGGTACAAACTCGTAAGTAAAGAAGATTACGAAAAGTTGTTGAACCGTAGTGCAGACTCGGTTCAGTTATCGGTTTTTGAGTGTTTAATAACTCAGAGCCCGTGAAAAATTTAGAATCAGTGAGAATGTAGTACTTGATGAGGAACTCACAAGAGGTTATGTAGTACTTGATATTATCGAGGTACCATGATGTAATACTCGACGAAAGATCAAAGTAAAGGTTGGACTGGTGTATTGATCCACAAAATACAAGTGCTTAAACTTGCCCGTGAAATGGGGTCAAAGAAGAACATATGGTCAAAACCACAATTGCAAAAGGCCGAATCCCAGATATAAGAACTTATACCAAGGGAAAAATTAATTTAAGAGAAGCTTTAATGATAAGATCTACATCGTGTTCATGAGCATGAACACAAAGTTCAAGGTTGACTCCCACTTCTTCAATGCATAACCTTTCATTCACCTCTCGTATTTTGAAAATGACATTAGTTATTGAAAGTTTTACCTGGTGTAATACCAGATAAGTATGACCCATGAAATCTTTCG
The DNA here is from genome assembly GCF_018294505.1 of Triticum aestivum. Classification (NCBI taxonomy): domain Eukaryota; kingdom Viridiplantae; phylum Streptophyta; class Magnoliopsida; order Poales; family Poaceae; genus Triticum; species Triticum aestivum. The sequence goes on from NC_057809.1 coordinate 37,914,736, forward strand.
GGTTTGCACAGATTAGGGAAGGCATTAGTTCAAACCATCGGGTATCTTAGGAACATATATCACAAACTTTAGGAGTAAATAACACAAGCTCTAAAGTAGAGCATGGTTGACAAGGCAGAGGATACAATTTACCAAAGGCATTATATACCGGTGAAAAGGCTCACAAGGTTATTGGATATTAAGGATGATGTCGGATGAAATCCAACAATGGATCTGACGATCCACAACGGAGCTGATGTGAGTATCGGTACTCTACCAAAAGAAGAAAGAATGCAAGGGGATCAGCTGATAGAAACAACTAACTCAAAGCTCAATGCAACGAAATTTTATGATTTCCAAATCAAGGGATCAGAAGCAATCGTTCTGATCGAAAATGAATAAGTTCAATAGACTTAGAAGCACAAACGATCAAGGCATTGATTGGTCCAGAACCAGCTCATATCCAAATGACGTCTGAGCCGGAAGGATGAATCCTAGGATTCGACTGAGGAATGCGGGCATCCTCAACATATTGAATCAACGGACTTAAAATGATAAAGACAAGGGAGGCCAATAAGATTACGAAACTTATGGGATTAACCATAATTCAAGGAAGCGAGAATTTCAAGAGCAATAGGCTGCTCGGGATTTTCGGAAGATCGAATGATATTTTGAAGTCTTTGGCGAAACACATGAATAACTGGGAATGAGCGGATACTCGATAAGTGCGAGAATTATCCATAGGGGTATTCAGGTGACAGAGAACAGCAAGGCAGTAAGCTCAAAGGATTCTCGGAACAACAGAGAGAATTTCGAGGTATCTCATAATAACAAGATCAGCTGGGAAGCATCGTATGAAAGGCGAGTATACGTGGTTATCCACAGGGGTTTATCGATGGAAGGGAATTGCAAAAGCGACGCCATAAAGTCTCAAGAGAACATCGGAGAGTATCTTCAGATTCTTCTGGTGCAGCAGACGATCATCTGTAATAAGGGGCTCTCCGGGAGAAAGTATTATCGAGAACCTAGAGTCAGAGTTAGTAAAATCGTTTAACCCGAATAGAAGAGATGTCAGAGTCCCAGAGTATAGGTTGAGAAATAAAAGATCCTACTACCACCCAATGGCAACGTGTGCCCGTAAGACACACAACCATGTTAGTAAAAAGTTCTGCAATGTCTAGACTCGACTTCGGCCAAGGAGTGTGGAAGGGGGATTCCTACAGGCAGTCGGCTCTAATACCAACTTGTGACGCCCCCGATTTGACCGTACACTAATCATACACGCAAACGTGTATGATCAAGATCAGGGACTCACGGGAAGATATCACAACACAACTCTACAAATAAAATAAGTCATACAAGCATCATATTACAAGCCAGGGGCCTCGAGGGCTCGAATACAAGAGCTCGATCGTAGACGAGTCAGTGGAAGCAACAATATCTGAGTACAGACATAAGTTAAACAAGTTTGCCTTAAGAAGGCTAGCACAAACTGGGATACAGATCGAAAGAGGCGCATGCCTCCTGCCTGGGATCCTCTTAAACTACTCCTGGTCATCGTCAGCGGGCAGCACGTAGTAGTAGGCACCTCCGGTGTAGTAGGAGTCGTCGTCGACGGTGGCGTCTGGATCCTGGGCTCCAACATCTGGTTGCGACAACCAGGTAGAAGGGATAGGGGAAAAGAGGGAGAAAGCAACCATGAGTACTCATCCAAAGTACTCGCAAGCAAGGAGCTACACTACATATGCATGGGTAAATGTGTAAAGGAAAATATTGGTGGACTGAACTGCAGAAAGCCAGAATAAGAGGGGGGGTAGCTAATCCTGTCGAAGACTACGCTTCTGGCAGCCTCCGTCTTGCAGCATGTAGAAGAGAGTAGACTGAAGTCCTCCAAGTATCATCGCATAGCATAATCCTAACCGATGATCCTCCCCTCGTCGCCCTGTGAGAGAGCGACCACCGGTTGTATCTGGCACTTGGAAGGGTGTGCTTTATTAAGTATCCGGTTCTAGTTGTCATAAGGTCAAGGTACAACTCCAAGTCGTCCTGTTACCGAAGATCACGGCTATTCGAATAGATTAACTTCCCTGCAGGGGTGCACCACATATCCCAACACGCTCGATCCCATTTGGCCGGACACACTTTCCTGGGTCATGCCCGGCCTCGAAAGATCAACACGTCGCAGCCCTACCTAGGCACAACAGAGAGGTCAGCACGCCGGTCTAAATCCTATGGCGCAGGGGTCTGGGCCCATCGCCCTTTGCACATCTGGACGTTGCGAACGCGACCGGTGAGCAGACCTAGCAACCTCCATTACAAAGGAAGTTGCGTTACGCGGTCCAACCCGGCGCGCGCCGCTCAGTCGCTAACATCACGAAGGCTTCGGCTGATACCACGACGTCGAGTGCCCATAACTGTCCCCGCGTAGATGGTTAGTGCGTATAAGCCAGTTGCCAGACTCAGATCAAATACCAAGATCTCGTTTAACGTGTTAAGTATCTGCGAACGCCGACCAGGGCCAGGCCCACCTCTCTCCTAGGTGGTCTCAACCTGCCCTGTCGCTCCGCCACCAAGTAACAGTCGGGGGCCGTCGGGAACTCAGGCCCACCACTACCTGGATGGAGCCACCTGCCCCTTCAGCCCCCATCTCCAAACAGTATCACCGACAATGTAATAGTGTAAAGTATATAGTATATGCCCATGATCACCTCCCGAAGTGATCACGGCCCAGTAGTATAGCATGGCAGATGGACAAGAGTGTAGGGCCACTGATGGAACACTAGCATCCTATACTAAGCAGTAGGATAGTAGGTAATGGTAACAACAGTAGTAGCAAGGACAGGCTATGCATCAGGATAGGAATAACGGAAAGCAGTAACATGCTACACTACTCTAATGCAAGAAGTAGAGAGAAGAGTAGGCGATATCTGGTGATCAAGGGGGGGGGGCTTGCCTGGTTGCTCTGGCAAGAGAGAGGGGTCGTCAACACCGTAGTCGAACTGGGGGTCACCAGCAGCCTCGGGGTCTACCGGAAAGAAGTAACGGAGGGGAACACAATAAATAACAAAGCAATCAAAGCATCACTAAGCGTAACATGGCAATACGCGGTGTTAGAGGTGATCTAACGCAGGGATAGGTAATACCGGCGACGGGGGAAAAACATCCGGGAAAGCATTCCCGGTGTTTCGCGTTTTCGGACAGATGAACCAGAGGGGGAAAGTTGCGTGTTTGGTATGCTAGGGATGCGTGGCGGATGAATGGGTTGCGTATCTGGATTCGTCTCGTCGTTCTGAGCAACTTTCATGTACAAAGTATTTTCATCTGACTTACGGATTATTTTATATGATTTTTCAAAGTTTTAATGATATTCTGAAATTATTATTAATTCGAAATTAATTGAATAAATGCTATGTGCACCCAGCACAGGGTACACAGAAGTGTACCCAGGGGATGACAAGTGGGCCAAGGGGGGCCCAGTTGACCAGTCAAGGTTTGACTGGTCAACAGGGGGTAGGGCCCCCTGTCATTGACTGACTAGTAATCGAACAATTTTAGTTAGACTAATTAAGCAGTTAACAGGTTAATTAACATGATTAATTAGGTTAATTAATTCATTTGGTTAATTAATTAACTAACTATTTTAATTATTATATCTTTTCATTTATTTATTTTTCATTTTCGGGTGGACCCCGCGTGTCATTGGCTAGGGGCCTTAGCGGGCGCCTAGAGCGTAATCCGAACGGGCGACGGGCGTGCGGCGCCAGGCGCCATGGGGCGGACCCGGGCACGCTGGCAACGGCCGCCGGGGCGCGATGGGGTGCCGGGGTTGGTCACCGGCGCGGCGGTGGCCTGCGGGGCCAGAGGCGGAGGCGGGGCACGGGACGAGTAGAGGCGGAGCGGTTCAGGTGACGGCGCGGGCAAGCCGGTGAAGAAGCAGGGGAGGCGCGCGCCGGGGCGAGCAGCGGCGCGGGAGTAGCGCAGGCGCGGCCCGAGGCGGTTGGCGAGGGAGACCGTAGCCGGGGCGAGGCGGGCGTGGCCAACGCTGGCGGCAGCGGCAGCGAGCACACGCGGCTGGGCACGCAGCGATGGGCGGGGCGATGCGGAGTGGTGCAGGCGCGCGCGGGCGCGCGCGGGCGCGTGCGTGCGGTCGTGGGCGCGGGCAGTGGGATGGCGAGGCGTGCACGGGGCGCACGTGCGTGGTGGCCGCGGCGACGAGCGCTGGGCGCGCGCGTGGCGCGTCGAGCAGGGGAGCCGGTGCGGGTGGCGACGGGGAGACGTGCAGTGCGGGCGCAAAGAGGAAGAGGAGGTCGTGGCCTCACCGGCGTTGCAGAGACGAGGGTCGGCGAGGCTTGGTGGAGCCTTTGGGGAGGAGGACGGGGACAACGACAACATAGAGGGGGAGGTCCGGCGCGGAGGAGTCGAAGAGGAGGACGGCAGGGCAGCTCCGACGACGGCGGGGTCCTGCGGCGTCGGGGGCGATGGGCGTCGCGGTCGGCTCGGGAGAAGGGCGACGGGGTCGGAAGACGGGTGGCGCCGGCGAGAGGGCTTCGGCATCGAGAGATCGAGGGAGAGGGGGTAGAGAGCGAGGTGGAGTGGGGGGGGGGTGTTCCCCTTGATCCAGATTGGATCAGGAAGGGGAGAGGGTGTGTCGGTGTCTAGGGTTCGGTGGGTAGGGGGTTATACAGGGGGGGGCGACTGGGCCGGCCTGGGGGCCCGATGGCCAGCTGGGCCACGGCCCATCAGGGGGTCTCCTTCTTTCTTTTTGCTTTTGCTTTGCTTTTTTTTATTTATAGTTTCTGTTTTCATATTAGTTTTACTTTACTTTTAGTTTTATAAAATATACCACTAGCCCCTAAATTAGTATTTATAAATACTCTATTGCCACATGAATTTCTCATACCTAATAAAATAGTTTGATGTTTTAATATTTATAAAATGCATTTAATTATTTGTTTAAGCCACTGTTTTATTTAGTTTAGTGCTTTTAATTATTTTATAAAAATGTGATCCTCCACCATAATTACCTAAGCATTATTTGCCACCTCTAGAACATTTAAATTTTAATGTTTGAAAACTTTACCGTTTGACTTGATTTTGAATTTTGAATTCGAACGGGATTGAATCATCGCAAGATTAACAACAGTAATCATGGTGACGTGGCAACATTAGCGGAGGGTTACTGTAGCGTAACTTTCCGAGCGTCACAACCATATCATGCTATTTTGAATTGCTTGAGATGTTTATCCCTTTGTTGTTTGCACCCTTTGATTGCGCAGTAGTCAAATTATTATGGTGATCCCTCACAGTAAATATCAAGTTAAAAGGTGCTCTTCCCATTGTTGCAGCCGTCTATAACACGTAGCGTTCTGGAGTGCGTCATGTCCACATGAGTACAAATGGGACGTGAGGTGTAAGACGGGGACGATCAGACCACGGATGCAGATAACACTCAGTTGTCTTGAAGTTCTAGCAGAATCGTTCTGAGCTTGGAGCATGAAGCATCGAAAGATGAACAAGAGTCATATGGAGATATGATCGGCAAGAGTTTGCCCACCGGTCAAAATTCTCGTCATCAATGATGTCTACATCAATGGGTGAGAACTAGATTTGGATCACTTAAAATCAATTATGAGAGATATTGATTTGAGTCAGAGCACAATTATGTATTAATTTAGTTTAATGACTAGTGCAAATTAATTATGAACTATGTCTATGTGTAGTTTGCATTATTGTTGTATAATTATGGCTCACAGTTCCGCCTTTGTTGTTGAAATTGGTTGACTATTACTTATGTGGTTGAATCTTTATGATTGAGAGGATTGTCCTCTGAGTGCCAAGAAGGATTTTGTCCTATTGCATGCTTACAATACTCTCCAGCTAATGTTATGGATGATGAGACTCACGTCCTTCGATCCAAAAGCTAGAATTGCATTACGGTTTGATTGCTTCCGAGAAACCCAAACTTCAAAAATGTTTGGGATAGTTATGTGATATTCTTGGAACTGGAAATTGTTTTCAGAAACAAACAAAGGTTAAAGATATGTGATATCTAAAGGAGTGTTATATTTGCAAGATCTAGTGAAGTGTTCAGCTATGTTTAAGATTAAAATGTGTAAGAACCGAAAGAGCACCAGTCATGAGTTGATGGTGAGAACTTAAAGAGAAAGAACAAACCAAAGGATGTAATAAGATTTATAGGCATATGGAAGTTCGGGGCTCACGCCACTCTTAAAAGGTTAGATGATTCTTCTGTTGAGTGTGAGAAATATTGAAAGTAAAACTATAAGAAGTTTAGAGGCAGAAGGAAAAAGAAGAGTGGAATGTCCGCCTCAAGTATGAATGTCATACAAGTTATAAGATGTAGAGAAAGTCGGTCAAGTAATGTGTGATTCTTGAGAATTGTGATTAAATTTTTGAACACTAAATTCTTCGGGGATTTTGGTTAAAAGTTGATCACAAGGATACCGACTCGATTGCATGTTGTTGCGAATCGATGCAAGAATTACTACGGCCTAATGACCAACAAATTAATGAGGTTAAAATATGTGTTGAAAATTTTGTAATAGTTGTGATACTTTTTCATCAACACATTACCTCTGAATTTATTATCATAATTCATTTAGAGTCTCATACACTCTAACCCATTGCATAGGAGTTGCAAAGAGGTTGTTCATGAGAGAACAATAGTTGTTCAATGCAATAAACAAAAGGGCCCTACTTCTATTGTGAATAAGATTTAAGTTATGAATATTGATGATAGGATTGAACATCCATACCACTATCGCTAAATGCCACAAGACTAAAAGAATACCACATATGTGTGTCACTTCATTTAGTCACATTAGAGAAACCCGCATGGAGAAATTCCATAGTGATGGATTTTGGAGTCATATGATTATGAATCATCTGACACTTGCAACTTTCGTCCAATAGTGAAGTAAACTAAAATAACGTTCATAGGCCATAAAGAACGAGCAACAAAAATAATTGGAAACATGCATATTGATGTATGTAGTCCAATAAGTGTTCTTGCAAGCAGTGGATTTATCTATCTTCAAGGATGACTCAAGTAGATATTTATATTTACTAATTGAGACATAAAACTGGATCTTTTGAAATGTTTCAAAAAGATTTTCAGTATGATTATTATAACAAGAAAATTATGTTTCTACAATTGGATTGCAGAAAAAAGAATATTTGATTTACAAATTTAGTGAATGTATGATGAGCTATAAAAGAATTTTATAGCTTGCACCTCCTAGAAACACTACTGAGAGTAGAGTTATTTGAGTAGATGTAATCAAGCTATGTATGATATGGTGAGATCAGACATGAAATTGATTGTTCCACCAATATACTTTTCAAGTGATGCTTTAGAGATTATGACTTTACACTGAAAATAGCACCATCAAATTTATTGAAATAAGTGCTACTTTGTAGGTAATCCCAAATTGTTGGGTATTCCTCAATCACTACGCTGAGGCAAAGTGTTTTGTCGTAGAGTGCGTAAATTTTGAAGAAAATCTTTTTTGCAAAAGAGTGAGTGGGAGGATAGAGCAATTCGACGAGATTACAGAATCTTCGTGATCAGGTCAAAGAAAAGAAACACTAGAAGTAGTTCTGGAATCTTTTACCGCGACCGATACAGAAGCCTTTACATAGGATATAGAGATCTAGGTCGAACATGCACCTGAACTATCTAGGTTGGAAAAATTCATACATACCTTCAGGGTATGCAGACGAAATATTGTTGAATCAAACAATGAACCTATGATACACAGAGAAGCGTTGATGGGCCCTGACGCCGGAATTGGCTATACGGCAAAATCATCTGAGATAGTATCCATGCATATAATTCAAGTTTAGACCTTGATAGACCCTTTGAAAGACTTAAAGTCTAAAGTGTAGTGATGATATCGTATGCACTCATACTCCTTTCCTTACTACAAGATGGTCTGCTCTTGTCTTGTCTATTGCTGCAAGATGGTGGCCCTGTGATGCATAGAGCTTCCCCCTCTCGTTCTGACATTCTGCAGTATAGTCCACTGATATACCCCATTCCTTTGATACCGATGCATATGTAGTATAGATCTAATGTAAGTCTTGCGAGTACTTCGAATGAGTACTCATGGATGCTTTGCACCCCTTTTCTTATACCCGGTTGCTGCGATCAGGTGATGGAGCCCAGGAGCCAGAGGATTCCGAGCTTGCTACTACGTGGAGTTCGACATCGACGAGTAGTTCGGAGGTCACAGGCACCGCACCTTTTCGATCTAGAGTCATTGTTTGTTTTCGCCTTCTTAAGGCACCCTTGTATTTGTATGTAAGACATACCTAACTCTTGATGTAATTTTGGGTCCTATGACCCAGTCTTGTAATGTTTTGTTCTTTGTTTAAATTTGAGTCGTAGAGTCGTGTTCTGATATTATAGCGTGAGTCACTGATCTTGATTGTGCATGCTGTGTGGATGTTTAGTGCATGATTAATTTAGGGGGCGTCACACATTCAGACGTGTCCACAGAAATTCAGTGTGTCTATTTTGATGTAATGCGTAGGAGATGCCTTTACGACAAGAATGTGTGGAGAACAATAATGATAGCTGGGAACAACAAAAAACATGACTCGGGCAAAGCCGAATCCTCTGACTTCCACGAGGAATTTCTTGTGTAAAAAAGGGAAGGCAAGTTAGAGACCTTTGGAGATTGATAGAGATCTTTTGAAAAGGTTAAAATGAGGCTTTTAAAAACTAAAATAAGTCTTTTGAAAACTGAAATGGATCTTTTGAAAACTGAAGTTACTTTTTTAAGAATTGAAATGAGCATTGTTCATGAAATTAGAGTGAAAGGAAAGTCAAGTTACCTTCCTTCCTAAGTCAGAGGATCTGGCTCCAACTCAGACAGTCACGGAAACTTGCATCACTCATGATTCATATTTTTTGTTGGTTTCTGAACCCATGAAGTACTCGCATCGAACAAGGTTCCTGGCCCAAATATGTACCATCAATAAATGGTTTTTCTAATTTCCATCTGACCGAAAACAATTCATTTTTAGTCTGATATTGTGTGCGTTCAATCCATACGCACCTATTCGTGCATGCTCGCTTGGTTATTTGTTTTAGTGGGCTCACTCACGTGTCATGTGTTTATGGGCTGCCCGTTAACTCGTGTCGCTGGCTGTTTTCCCTTCGATTCTGAAACTTCTCTATTTGCTCTGTAGCCTGTCTTCTTTTTACACCTTCGTCGGCGGCAGTTCAAGCAATACATTAAGAGCATGGGAGAGAGAGAAAGACATGAGCAATTTACATTCTGAGCTCTACATCTCTCATTGCGTGAGCATTTGGTTGATGTTCTCGGCTGTTGTGCTTAGAGGTGCTCTTCCAAGTGGTTCACATATGTTGTTATCCCTTCCCTGTATTCCTTGTTCCTTTTCTTGATCTTGGTTCATAGATTTTTGAGCTCTCATCCGCCAATCCTAGCTAGGTTTATGTTCATGTATTTGCCTTGTTTTGTAGCTCTTCTAATTGATGGGGAACGCAGTATTTCAAAATTTTCCTATGATCACGCAAGATCTATCTAGGAGATGCATAGCAACGAGAGGGGAGAGTGTGTCTACATACCCTCGTAGATCGAAAGCGGAAGCATTTAGTAACGCGGTTGATGTAGTCGAACGTCTTCGCGATCCAACCTATCAAGTACCGAACGCACGACACCTCCGCAATCTGCACACGTTCAGCTCGGTGACATCCCTTATACTCTTGATCCAGCTGAGACCGAGGGTGAGTTTCATCAGCACGATGGCGTGTTGATGGTGATGATGAAGTTACCAACCCAGCGCTTCGCCTAAGCACTACGATAATATGACTGAGGTGTAAAACTGTGGAGGGGGGCACCGCACACGGCTAAAGATCAACTTGTGTGTCTATGGGGTGGCCCCCTCCCACGTATATAAAAGGGGGAAGGGAGGAGGAGGCCGGCCAGGGTTGGCGCACCCAAGGGGGGGATCCTACTCCAAGTAGGATCCCCCCCCCACCTTTCCTACTTCCACAAGGAGAAGGGGGGAAGGAGTAGGAGAAGAGAAGGAAAGGGGGCCCGCCCCTAGCCCTAGTTCAATTCAGTTTGGGCTAGGGGGGCACGCCCCACCTCTTGGCCTGCCTCCTCTCTTCAACCACTAGGCCCATGAGGCCCAATAACTTCCTGGAGGGGGTTCCGGTAACCCTCGGTACTCCAAAACTCATCCGAAATGACTCGAACCATTTCGGTGTCCGAATGTAACCTTCCAATATATGAATCTTTATGTCTCGACCATTTCGAGACTCCTTGTCATGTCCGTGATCTCATCTGGGACTCCGAACAAACTTTGGTACATCAAATCACATAACTCATAATACAAATCGTCATCGAACATTAAGCGTGCGGACCCTACGGGTTTGAGAACTATGTAGACATGACCAAGACACATCTCCGGTCAATAACCAATAGCAGAACCTGGATGCTCATATTGGTTCCTACATATTCTACGAAGATCTTTATTGGTCAAACCACATAACAACATACGTTGTTCCCTTTGTCATCGGTATGTTACTTGCCCGAGATTCGATCGTCGGTATCATCATACCTAGTTCAATATCATCACCGGCAAGTCTCTTTACTCGTTCCATAATGCATCACCCCATGACTAACTCATCACATTTCTTGCAAGGCTCATAGTGATGTGCATTACCGAGAGGGCCCAGAGATACCTCTCCGATACACAGAGTGAAAAATCCTAATCTCGATCTATGCCAACTCAACAAACACCATCAGAGACACCTATAGAGCATCTTTATAATCACCCAGTTATGTTGTGATGTTTGATAGCACACAAGGTGTTCCTCCGGTATTCGGGAGTTGCATAATCTCATAGCCATAGGAACATGTATAAGTCATGAAGAAAGAAATAGTAGAAAAACTAAACGATCATTATGCTAAGCTAACAGATGGGTCTTGTCCATCACATCATTCTCTAATGATGTGATCCCGTTCATCAAATGACAACACATGTCTATGGCTAGGAAACTTAACCATCTTTGATTAACGAGCTAGTCTAGTAGAGGCATACTAGGGACACTCTGTTTGTCTATGTATTCACACATGTACTAAGTTTCCGGTTAATACAATTCTAGCATGAATAATAAACATTTATCATGATATAAGGAAATATAAATAACAACTTTATTACTGCCTCTAGGGCATATCCTTCAGTCTCCCACTTGCACTAGAGTCAATAATCTAGATTAGATAGTAATGATTGTAACACCCATGGAGTCTTGGTGCTGATCATGTTTTGCTCGTGAGAGAGGCTTAGTCGATGGGTCTGCAACATTCAGATCCGTATGTATCTTGCAAATCTCTATGTCTCCCTCCTTGACTTGATCGCGGATGGAATTGAAGTGTCTCTTGATGTGCTTGGTTCTCTTGTGAAATCTGGATTCCTTTGCCAAGACAATTGCACCAGTATTGTCACAAAAGATTTTCATTGGACCCGATGCACTACGTATTACACCTAGATCGGATATGAACTCCTTCATCCAGAATCCATCATTTGCTTCTTCCGAAATAGCTATGTATTATGCTTAACACGTAGATCCCGCAGCGACGCTCTGCTTAGAACTGCACCAACTGACAGCTCCACCACTCAATAAAAGTACGTATCTGGTTTGTGACTTAGAGTCATCCGGATCAGTGTCAAAGCTTGCATCGACGTAACCATTTACGATGAGCTTTTTGTCACCTCCATAAACGAGAAACATATCCTTAGTCCTTTTCAGGTATTTCAGGATGTTCTTGACCACTGTCCAGTGATCCACTCCTGGATTACTTTGGTACCTCCCTGCTAAACTAATAGCAAGGCACACATCAGGTCTAGTACACAACATTGCATATCTGATAGAACCTATGGCTGAAGCATAGGGAATGACTTTCATTTTCTCTCTATCTTCTGAAGTGGTCGGGCATTGAGTCTGACTCAACTTCACACCTTGTAACACAGGCAAGAACCCTTTCTTTGCCTGATCCATTTTGAACTTCTTCAAAACTTTATCAAGGTATGTGCTTTGTGAAAGTCCAATTAAGCATCTTGATGTATCTCTATAGATCTTGATGCCCAATATATAAGCAGCTTCACTGAGGTCTTTCATTGAAAAATTCTTATTCGAGTATCCTTTTATGTTATTCAGAAATTCAGTATCATTTCCAATCAACAATATGTCATCTACATATAATATCAGAAATGCTACGGAGCTCCCACTCACTTTCTTGTAAATACAGGCTTCTCCAAAAGTCTGTATAAAACCATATGCTTTGATCACACTATCAAAGCGTATATTCCAACTCCAAGATGCTCGCACCAGTCCATAAATGGATCGCTGGAGCTTGCACACTTTGTTAGCACCTTTTGGATCGACAAAACCTTTCGGTTGCATCATATACAACTCTTCTTTAATTTATCCATTAAGGAATGCAGTTTTGACATCCATTTGCCAAATTTCATAATCATAAAATGCGTCAATTGCTAACATGATTCGGACGGACTTAAGCATCGCTACGGGTGAGAAGGTCTCATCGTAGTCAACTCCTTGAACTTGTCGAAAACCTTTCGCAACAAGTCGAGCTTTGTAGACAGTAGTATTACCGTCAGCGTCAGTCTTCTTCTTGAAGATCGATTTATTCTCTATGGCTTGCCGATCATCGGGCAAGTTAACCAAAGTCCACACTTTATTCTCATACATGGATCCCATCTCAGATTTCATGGCCTCAAGCCATTTTGCGGAATCTAGGCTCGTCATCGCTTCCACATAGTTCATAGGTTCGTCATGGTCAAGTAACATGACCTCTAGAACAGGATTACCGTACCACTCTGGTGTGGATCTTGCTCTGGTTGACCTACGAGGTTCGGTAGTAACTTCATGAGAAGTTCCATGATCAATATCATTAACTTCCTCACTAATTGGTGTAGGAATCACTGGAACTGATTTATGTGATGAACTACTTTCCAATAAGGGAGAAGGTACAGTTACCTCATCAAGTTCTACTTTCCTCCCACTCACTTCTTTCGAGAGAAACTCCTTCTCTAGAAAGGATCCATTCTTAGCAACAAATATCTTGCCTTCGGGTCTATGATAGAAGGTGTACCCCACAGTTTCCTTTGGATATCTTATGAAGACACATTTCTCTGATTTGGGTTCGAGCTTATCAGGTTGCAGCTTTTTCACATAAGCATCACAGCCCCAAACTTTAAGAAACGACAACTTGGGCTTCTTGCCAAACTACAGTACATATGGTGTCGTCTCAACGGATTTCGATGGTGCCCTATTTAACGTGAATGCAACCGTCTCTAAAGCATAACCCCAAAATGATAGCGGTAAATCAGTAAGACACATCATAGATCGCACCATATCTAATAAAGTGCGGTTACGATGTTCGGACACACCATTACACTATAGTGTTCCAGGTGGCGTGAGTTGCGAAACTATTTTGCATTGTTTCAAATGAACACCAAACTCATAACTCAAATATTCACCTCCATGATTAGATCGTAGAAACTTAATTTTCTTGTTACGATGATTTTCCACTTCACTCTGAAATTCTTTGAACTTTTCAAGTGTTTCAGATTTATGTTTCATCAAGTAGATATACCCATATCTGCTCAAATCATCTGTGAAGGTCAGAAAATAACGATACCCGTCGCGAGCATGGGCACTCATCAGACCGCATATATCAGTATGTATTATTTCCAATAAGTCTGTTGCTCGCTCCATTGTTCCGGTGAACGGAGTCTTAGTCATCTTGCCAATGAGACATGGTTCACAAGCATCAAGTAATTCTAAAAGCCCATCAGCATGGAGTTTCTTCATGCACTTTATACCAATATGACCTAAACGGCAGTGCCACAAATAAGTTGCACTATCATTATTAAACTTATATCTTTTGGCTTCAATACTATGAATATGTGTATCACTACTATCGAGATTCAATAAAAATAGGCCACTCATCAAGGGTGCATGACCATAAAAGATATTACTCATATAAATAGAACAACCATTATTCTCTGATTTAAATGAATAACCGTCTCGCATCAAACAAGATCCAGATATAATTGTTCATGCTTAACGCTGGCACCAACTAACAATTATTCAGGTCTAATACTAATCCCGAAGGTAGATGTAGAGGTAGCGTGCCGACCGCGATCACATCGACTTTGGACACATTTCCCACGCGCATCGTCACCTTGTCCTTAGCCATTCTTCGCTTAATCCGTAGCCCTGTTTCGAGTTGCAAATATGAGCAACAGAACTAGTATCAAATACCCAGGCGCTACTGCGAGCATTAGTAAGGTACACATCAATAACATGTATATCAAATATACCTTTCACTTTGCCATCCTTCTTATCCGACAAATACTTGGGGCAGTTCCGCTTCCTGTGACCAGTCCCTTTGCAGTAAACGCACTCAGTTTCAGGCTTAGGTCCAGACTTGGGCTTCTTCACTTGGGCAGCAACTTGCTTGCCATTCTTGTTGAAGTTCCCCTTCTTCCCTTTGCCCTTCTTGTTGAAACTAGTGGTCTTGTTGACCATCAACACTTGATGCTCCTTCTTGATTTCTACCTCCGCAGCTTTTAGCATTGCAAAGAGCTCGGGAATTGTATTATCCATCCCTTGCATATTATAGTTCATCATGAAGCTTTTGTAGCTTGGTGGCAGTGATTGAAGAACTCTGTCAATGACATTATCATCAGGAAGATTAACTCCTAGTTGAGTCAAGTGGTTGTGGTACCCAGATATTCGGAGTATATGTTCACTAACAGAACTATTCTCCTCCATCTTGCAGCTATAGAACTTATTGCAGACTTCATATCTCTCAATTCGGTCATTTTCTTGAAATATTAACTTCAACTCCTGGAACATCTCATATGCTCCATGACGTTCAAAATGTCACTGAAGTCCCGATTCTATGCCATAAAGCATGGCACACTAAACTATTGAGTAGTCATCAGCTTTGCTCTGCCACACGTTCATAACGTATGGTATTGCTCCTGCAGCGGGCTTTGCACCTAGTGGTGCTTCCAGGACATAATTCTTCTGTGCAGCAATGGGGATAATCCTCAAGTTACGAGCCCAATCCGTGTAGTTGCTACCATCATATTTCAACTTAGCTTTCTCTAGGAACGCATTAAAATTCAAAGGGACAGTAGCACGGGCCATTTATCTACAGCAACATAGACATGCAAAATACTATCAGGTACTAAGTTCATGATAAATTAAAGTTCAATTAATCATATTACTTAAGAACTCCCACTTAGATAGACATCCCTCTATTCATCTAAATGATCATGTGATCCATATCAACTAAACCATGTCCGATCATCACGTGAGATGGAGAAGTTTTCAATGGTGAAATCACTATATTGATCATATCTACTATATGATTCACGCTCGACCTTTCGGTCTCTGTGTTCCGAGGCCATATCTGCATATGCTAGGCTCGTCAAGTTTAACCTGAGTATTCTGCTTGTGCAAAACTGGCTTGCACCCGTTGTATGTGAACGTAGAGCTTATCACACCCGATCATCACATGGTGTCTCAGCACGACGAACTGTAGCAACGGTGCATACTCAGGGAGAACACTTATACCCTGAAATTTAGTGAGCGGTCCTCTTATAATGCTACCGCTGTACTAAGCAAAATAAGGTGCATAAAAGATAAACATCACATGCAATCAATATAAGTGATATGATATGGCTATCATCATCTTTTGCCTTTGATCTCCATCTCCAAAGCACCGCCATGATCACCATTGTCACCGGCTTGACACCTTGATCTCCATCGTAGCATCGTTGTCGTCTCGCCAACTATTGCTTCTACGACTATCACTACCGCTTAGTGATAAAGTAAAGCAATTACATGCCGATTGCATTTCATACAATAAAGCGACAACCATATGGCTCATGTCAGTTGCTGATAACTTTGTTACAAACATGATCATCTCATACAACAATTTATATAATCACGTCTTGGCCACATCACATCACAACATGCCCTGCAAAAACAAGTTAGACGTCTTCTACTTTGCTGTTGCAAGTTTTACATGGCTGCTACGGGCTTAGCAAGAACCGTTCTTACATATGCATCAAAAACCACAACGATTTTTTGTCAAGTGTGCTGTTTTTAACCTTCAACAAGGACCGGGCGTAGTCAAACTCGATTCAACTAAAGCTGGAGAACCAGACGCCCACTAGCCACCTGTGTGCGAAGCACGTGGGTAGAACCAGTCTCATGAACACGGTCATGTAATGTCGGTCTGGGCCGCTTCATCCAACAATACCGCTAAATCAAAGTATGACATGCTGGTAAGCAGTATGATTATTATCGCCCACAACTCTTTGTGTTCTACTCATGCATATAACATCTACGCATAGACCTGGCTCGGATGCCACTGATAGGGAACGCAATATCTCAAAATTTTCCTACGATCACGCAAGATCTATCTAGGATATGCATAGCAACGAGAAGGGAGAGTGTGTCTACGTACCCTCTTAGACCGAAGGCGGAAGCGTTTAGTAATGCGGATGATGTAGTCGAACGTCTTCGGGATCCAACCGATCAAGTACCGAACACACGGCACCTCCGCGATCTGCACACGTTCAGCTCGCTGACGTCCCTCGTGCTCTTGATCCAGCTGAGGCCAAGGGTGAGTTCTGTAAGCACGATGGCGTGTTGACGGTGATGATGAAGTTACCGACGTAGGGCTTTGCCTAAGCACTACAACAATATGACTGAGGTGTAAAACTATGGAGGGGGGCACCGCACACGGCTAAAGATCAACTTGTGTGTCTATGAGGTGCCCCCTCCCACGTATATAAAGGGGGAGGGAGGAGGAGGACGGCCAGGGTTGGCGCGCCCAGGAGGAATCGTCCTCCAAGTAGGATTCGCCCCCCTTTCCTACTTCCACAAGGAGAAGGGGGGAAGGAGTAGGAGAAGAGAAGGAAAGCGGGCTAGCCCTAGTCCAAGGCGGTTTGGGCTAGGGGGGTGCGCGCCACATCTTGGCATGCCTCCTCTCTTCCACCACTAGGCCCCTGAGGCCCAATAACTTCCCGGAGGGGGTTCCAGTAACCCCCGGTACTCCGAAACTCATCCGAAACGATCCAAACCATTTCGGTGTCCGAATGTAACCTTCCAATATATGAATCTTTATGTCTCGACCATTTCGAGACTCCTCATCATGTCCGTGATCTCATCCGGTACTCCGAACAAACTGTGGTACATCAAATCACATAACTCATAATACAAATCGTCATCGAACGTTAATCGTGGGGACCCTACGGGTTTGAGAACTATGTAGACATGACCGAGACACATCTCCGGTCAATAACCAATAGCGGAACCTGGATGCTCATATTGGTTCCTACATATTCTACGAAGATCTTTATCGATCAATGCTACCTCTTGAGCATGCGTTAGTTTTCCCTTCAAGAGGAAAGGGTGATGCAGCAAAGTAGCGTAAGTATTTCCCTCCGTTTTGAGAACCAAGGTATCAATCTAGTAGGAGAAAACGCACAAGTCACCTAGTACCTGCACAAACAATCAAGAACCTTGCAACCAACGTGATAAAGGGGTTGTCAATCCCTTCATGGTCACTCGCAAAAGTGAGATCTAAGAAAGATAGTAAAGTAAATATTTTTGGTATTTTTGCTGTATAGATTGGAAAGTAAAGATTGCGAAATAGTAAACGAGATGCGATGTAAATAAAAGAGATGCAATATAATAAGAAAGAGACCCGGGGGCCATTGGTTTCACTAGTGGCTTCTCTGAAGATAGCATGTATTATAGTGGGTGAACAAATTACTGCCGAGCAATTGATAGAAAAGCGCATAGTTATGAAGATATCTAAGGCAATGATCATGAATATAGGCATCATGTCCATGTCAAGTAGATCGAAATGATTCTGCATCTACTACTATTACTCCACACATCGACCGCTATCCAGCATGCAGTTAGAGTATTAAGTTCATAAGAACAGAGTAACGCATTAAGCAAGATGACATGATGTAGAGGGATAAACTCAAGCATTATAATATAAAACACATCTTTTTATCCTCGACGGCAACAATACAATACGTGCATTGTTGCCCCTACTATCACTGGGAAAGGACACCACAAGATTGAACCCAAAGCTAAGCACGTCTCCCATTGTAAGAAAGATCAATCTAGTAGGCCAAACTAAACCGATAATTCAAAGAGACTTGCAAAGATATCAAATCATGCATATAAGAATTCAGAGAAGAACCAAATAATATTCATAGATAATCTTGTTCATAATCCCACAATTCATCGGATCTCGGCAAACACACCGAAAAGAGTATTACATCGAATAGATCTCCAAGAACATCGAGGAGGACTTTGTATTGAGAATCAAAGAGAGAGAGAAGAAGCCATCTAGCTAATAACTATGGACCCGAAGGTCTGTGGTAAACTACTCACGCTTCATCGGAGAGGCAATGGTGTTGATGTAGAAGCCCTCCGTGATCGATTCCCCCTCTAGCTAATCGCCGGAAAAGGCCCCAAGATGGGATCTCACGGGTGACCCCTGGCATAAAAACCGAAGACCAAAAACCGAACCCGAAAAGACCGAGACCGAACCCGAAAAGACCGAGACCGAACCCGAAAAGACCGAACTAGAAAAGACCGAATAAAAACGGTCAGCACAAACAAAAGACCGAAGTTATTATGGTCTATTCGGTCCTGCTGTCTCAAAGACCGAATAGCCCATAAAGACCGAATTATAAACCCCATATACAAGAGTTTACCAAAGGCCCATCCGGGCAGCACAATTCACGAGCGAGATACACACACCAGGGACGAGACCTCATGATTAGCTCCTGGAGCCGCTTCACTCCCGTTCCCCATTTTCTCCCACTACGAACCCTAGCCACCACCACTCGCTGTTGTCGCCATGGCCGCACACCTTGATCGATGAAGACCGGCGCCCACTGCCCGAGCGGCGGCCCTGACCGGTAAAGAATGGCGTTCTGAGCGGCGTCCCTTAACGGAGAAGACCGGCACCCCGAGTGGCGGCCCTGACCATTGAAGATTGGCGCCCCGAGCGGTGGCCTGAAGACCTGTGCCCCGCGCCACCATCCCCAACCTCTTGTAGGTCGCTCCACTGTCTGTGACGCCGCCATCCGCCACCACTGCTCCACCTCCCGACGATCGGTTCAACAGCTGCAGTTCGTCACTATCACCCGTCTTCTTCCATACTATTCACTGGCTAGCTGCCTGCTGCCAATTTTGGTTCTCCACATCGCAGCTGAAGGTGAGCTACTTCATCTCTCTCTGTAAATCTGTGATTCCCATGAAAATAAGCCTGCAACAGATATTTTGTAGGCAACACATGCCCTTGCTCTATGTCGAATGTTAGCATTTGGAGAGATCAAGTAAAACTCTGTACTAAGCTTAACTAGAGGAGAACAAATAGAATTCTGTAGCCATTTGGGTTGTTCTGTGGACATATTATTTGTTTTCTATTTATTTCTGCACTTTGGCTTGTGTCGTCCGTTCAACCTTGATAAACCAACACATTAAAATGGATCATTCAGAGTGCGGATTTGGGCTTGTGTCATCCGTTTAACTAGAGGAGAACAACTAGTAGGAGTAGATAATTCCTATGTACACAGTAATGCAATTGTGCTTGTTTCCTGAAACTAGATGTATACATGGTGTATATCATTTTGGTAGTCGGTAAGAGATACACAAAGATATATACTAGATATTATATGCATTTATTTATGTTGTGATTTGCTCGTGTTAATGTTGTTTGACAAACCAATGTCCTCTTTTTTTGTAGATGCTTTCTATACTGGAATCTGAACATGATGAGGAGCTGAATGACAAAGACGGTGATGGTGCTTGCTGCTTGTCCTTTTTGCTGTCAAATGCTCCCTCCGTTTCAAAATAGATGACTCAACTTTATACTAACTTTAGTACAAAGTTGGGTCATCTATTTTGGAACGGAGGGAGTATAAATGAGTATCCCAGCATGAATCTTGTTGCTGGTGAAGTGGTGATTATATATAGTGTTGATTTTATTTTAAGATTTTCATGTGGTGTACTGTACTCCGTGCATATTGCATACAGTGTTACTTGTTTGAACTTTTCTTATCTACACATGCGCCTACATACAACATTTGTTGCCTCTATACACACATACCTTTGTACACACATATACCTCTGTACTCTTAAGTAGTTTGTATTTGTATATAATTATACTGGAAGTAACATAAATAATTTGTTCTGTTTGGTCGGGACCGAAGACCGAATAGTAAAGACCGAAGACCTAATAGTGAATGACCGAAAAGACCGAAATTATTTCGGTCTTCAATTATAGAAGACTGAATTTTTGAAAGACCGAAAAGACCAAACCGAACAAACCGAAAAGACCGAACGCCCGGGCTGACTCACGGGTACAGAGGGTTGCGGCAGCGGAAAAGTGGTTTCGTGGCTCTCTGCGATGTTTCTAGGGTATAAGAGTATATATAGGCGAAAGAAGTACATCGGTGGAGCTACGAGAGGGCCACGAGGGTGGGGGCGCGCCTACCCCCCTAGACGTGCCCTCCTGCCTCGTGGCCGCCTCGTGGAGTTCCAGACTTCGACTCCAAGTCTTCTGGATTGCTTTCTTTCGGTCCAAGAAAGATCATCACGAAGGTTTCATTCCGTTTGGACTCCGTTTGGTATTCCTTTTCTGCGAAACTCTAAAATAGGCAAAAAAAAAAAAGAAACTAGCACTGGGCCTCCGATTAATAGGTTAGTCCCAAAAATAATACAAAAGAGCATATTAAAGCCCATTAAACATCCAAAACAGATAATATAATAGCATGGAACAATAAAAAATTATAGATACGTTGGAGACGTATCAAGCATCCACAAGCTTAATTCCTGCCCGTCCTCGAGTAGGTAAATGATAAAAACAAATTTTTTGATGTGGAATGCTACCTATCATAATTATCAATGTAATTTTCTTTATTGTGGCATGAATGTTCAGATCCAAAAGATTCAAAACAAAAGTTTAATATTGACATAAAAATAATAATACTTCAAGCATACTAATAAAGCAATCATGTCTTCTCAAAATAACATGGCCAAAGAAAGCTATCCCTACAAAATCATATAGTCTGGCTATGCTCTATCTTCATCACACAAAATATTTAAATCATGCACAACCCCGATGACAAGCCAAGCAATTGTTTCATACTTTTGATGTTCTCAAACTTTTTCAATCTTCACACAATACATGAGCGTGAGCCATGGACATAACACTATAGGTGGAATAGAATAGTGGTTGTGGAGAAGACAAAAAGGAGAAGATAGTCTCACATCAACTAGGCGTATCGATGGCTATGGAGATGCCCATCAATAGATATCAATGTGAGTGAGTACGGATTGCCATGCAACGGATGCACTAGAGCTATAAGTGTATGAAAGCTCAAAAAGAAACTAAGTGGGTGTGCATCCAACTCGCTTGCTCACGAAGACCTGGGGCATTTTGAGGAAGCCCATCATTGAAATATACAAGCCAAGTTCTATAATGAAAGATTCCCACTATATGAAAGTGACAACATAGGAGACTCTCTATCATGAAGATGGTGCTACTTTGAAGCACAAGTGTGGAAAAAAAGGATAGTAGCATTGCCCCTTCTCTCTTTTTCTCTCATTTATTTATATATTTTGTCCTTTCTCTTTTTTTATGGCCTCTTTTTTCTTTTTTTTCGTCCGGAGTCTCATCCTGACTTGTGGGGGAATCATAGTCTCCATCATCCTTTCCTCACATGGGACAATGCTTTAATAATGATGACCATAACACTTTTATTTACTTGCAACTCAAGAATTACAACTCAATTCTTAGAACAAAATATGACTCTATGTGAATACCTCTGGCGGTGTACCAGGATGTGCAATGAATCAAGAGTGACATGTATAAAAGAATTATGAAGGTGGCTTTGCCACAAATATGATGTCAACTACATGATCATGCAAAGCAATATGACAATGATGAAGCATATCATAATAGATGGAACGGTGGAAAGTTACATGGAAATATATCTCGGAATGGCTATGGAAATGCTATAATAGGTAGGTATGGTGGCTGTTTTGAGGAAGGTAAATGGTGGGTTTATGGTGCCGGCGAAAGTTGCGCGGTACTAGAGAGGTCAGCAACGGTGGAAGGGTGAGAGTGCATATAATCCATGGACTCAACATTAGTCATAAATAAATCTATTAGTTATCGAAATGAAGTACTACGCGCATGCTCCTAGGGGGATAGATTTGTAGGAAAAGACCATCGCTCGTCCCCGACCGCCACTCATAAGAAAGACAATCAAAAAATAAATCATGCTCCGACTTCATCACATGACGGTTCACCATACGTGCATGCTACGGGAATCACAAACCTTAACAAAAGTATCTCTCAAATTCACAACTACTCAACTAGCATGACTCTAATATCACCATATTCATATCTCAAAACAATCATAAGGAATCAAACTTCTCATAGTATTCAATGCACTTTATATGAAAGTTTTTATTGTACCCATCTTGGATGCCCATCATATTAGGACTAATTTTATAGCCAAAGAAAATTACCATGCTGTTCTAAAAGACTCTCAAAATAATATAAGTGAAGCATGAGAGATCAATAATTTCTATAAAATAAAACCACCACTGTGCTCTAAAAAGATACAAGTGAAGCACTACAGCAAAATTATCTAGCTCAAAAGATATAAGTGAAGCACATAGAGTATTCTAATAAATTCTGATTCATGTGTGTCTCTCCCAAAAGGTGTGTACAGCAAGGATGATTGTGGAAAACTAAAAATCAAAGACTCAAATCATACAAGACGCTCCAAGCAAAACACATATCATGTGGTGAATAAAAATATAGCCTCAAGTAAAGTTACCGATAGACGAAGACGAAAGAGGGGATGCCTTCCGGGGCATCCCCAAGCTTTGGCTTTTGGTTGTCCTTAAATTTTACCTTGGGGTGCCTTGGGCATCCCCAAGCTTAGGCTCTTGCCACTCCTTATTCCAAAATCCATCAAATCTTTACCCAAAAACTTGAAAACTTCACAACACAAAACTTCAACAGAAAATCTCATGAGCTCCGTTAGTATAAGAAAATAAACCATCACTTTAAGGTAATATAATGAACTCGTTCTTTATTTATATTGGTGTTAAACCTACTGTATTCCAACTTATCTATGGTTCGTACCCCCTGATACTACTCATAGATTCATCAAAATAAGCAAACAACACACGAAAAACAGAATCTGTCAAAAACAGAACAGTCTGTAGCAATCTGGAGATTTCAAATACTTTTGTAACTCCAAAAATTCTGAAACATTAGGAAGACCATGATGAAAAGTATATTGATCTACTGCAGTTTGAATTGGTATTTTATCGCTCCCTGGTAAAAAATGATAATTATTTTCGTGAGCGCATATTTTCTGTTTTTATCAGCAAGATCAAACAACAATCACCCAAGAAGATCCTAAAGGCTTTACTTGGCACAAACACTAATTAAAACATAAAAAACACAATCATAACAGAAGCTACATGAATTATATATTACTAAACAAGAACAAAAAGCAAAGAACAAAAATAAAATTGGGTTGCCTCCCAACAAGCGCTTTCGTTTAACGCCCCTAGCTAGGCATAAAAACAAGAATAGATCTAGGTATTGCCATCTTTGGTATTGGGGAAGAAAAAAGAAAAAAATTATTATCTATAGCATTTATCTTTCTGTTTTGTGAGAGCATATGGCCATTGATAGTGGAAG
Organism: Triticum aestivum; assembly: GCF_018294505.1. Classification (NCBI taxonomy): domain Eukaryota; kingdom Viridiplantae; phylum Streptophyta; class Magnoliopsida; order Poales; family Poaceae; genus Triticum; species Triticum aestivum. The sequence goes on from NC_057809.1 coordinate 37,938,576, forward strand.
AAAGATTAAGCACATTGCAAAAATTTACATCTAAACTTGCCTTCATCTCTTTAATTATTTCGTTTTGATAGAGACTCATAATGGCGGTAGATTCAACATCCTTTTCCTTGGGGTGCCCAAATATGGTTTTCATCTTCTCATAAGTATCGATGGCAAACCCTCCAAGAAAACCGCTTTCAAAAATAGAATCCAGAACTTTCTTAAAAGAAGAGGGGAGGCCAAAATAAAAGCTCTTTAAGTAAACCTCAATTTGATATTGGGGCACATAGCTGGCTCGAGTCCTCAGCAGCCGATCCCAAGCGTCCTTCACAGATTCATCAAGAAAATAGCAAAAAATTCTGGGACCATCTTCATCAAGATTGAAATCCTCCTCACTATCCCAGTACGTTTTTCCATAGCATCATTATTTATGAGCTTGGAAAGGATAGATGGGTTATCCAAGATACTTGATCCTGAGAGAAAACCCGAAGTTCCTCTAGATTCGGTCATGGAGAAAGAGACGAATAAAAGGGGAGCAAGGGCGAAGAAAAGGCAAGGAAAACGAGAGGCGAATGGCAAATAATGTAATGCGAGGGAGAAGAGTTTGTGATGGGTACTTGGTATGTCTCGACTTGGCGTAGATCTCCCCGGCAATGGCGCCAGATATCTTTCTTGCTACCTCTTGAGCATGCGTTGGTTTTCCCTTGAAGAGGAAAGGGTGATGTAGCAAAGTAGCATAAGTATTTCCCTCAGTTTTGAGAACCAAAGTATCAATCTAGTAGGAGACAACGCACAAGTCACCTAGTACTTGCACAAACAATCAAGAACCTTGCAACCAGCGTGATAAAGGGGTTGTCAATCCCTTCACGGTCACTCGCAAAAGTGAGATCTAATAAAGATAGTAAAGTAAATATTTTTGGTATTTTTGTTGTATAGATTGGAAGTAAAGATTGCAAAATAGTGAACGAGATGCGATGTAAATAAAAGAGATGCAATATAATAAGAAAGAGACCCGAGGGCCATAAGTTTCACTAGTGGCTTCTCTCAAGATAGCATGTATTATGTTGGGTGAACAAATTATTGCCGAGTAATTGATAGAAAAGCGCATAGTTATGAAGATATCTAAGGCAATGATCATGAATATAGGCATCACGTCCGTGTCAAGTAGATCGAAACGATTCTGCATCTACTAGTATTACTACACACATTGACCGCTATCCAGCATGCATCTAGAGTATTAAGTTCTTAAGAACATAGTAACGCATTAAGCAATATGACATGATGTAGAGGGATAAACTCAAGCAATATGATACAAACCCCATCTTTTTATCCTTGACGGCAACAATACAATACGTGCCTTGCTGCCCCTACTATCACTGGGAAAGGACACCGCAAGATTGAACCCAAAGCTAAGCACTTCTCCCATTGCAAGAAAGATCAATCTAGTAGGCCAAACTAAACCGATAATTCGAAAAGACTTGCAAAGATATCAAATCATGCATATAAGAATTCAGAGAAGAACCAAAAAATATTCATAGATAATCTTGTTCATAAACCCACAATTCATCGGATCTCGGTAAACACACCACAAAAGAGTATTACATCGAATAGATCTCCAAGAACATTGAGGAGAACTTTGTATTGAGAATCAAAGAGAGAGAAGAAGCCATCTAGTTAATAACTACGGACCCGAAGGTCTGTGGTAAACTACTCACATTTCATCGGAGAGGCAATGGTGTTGATGTAGAAGCCCTCAGTGATCGATTCCCCCTCCGGCAGATCGCCGGAAAAGGCCCCATAATGGGATCTCACGGGTATAGAAGGTTGCGCCGTGGAAAACTGGTTTCGTGGCTCTCTACGATGATTCTAGGGTATAAGAGTATATATATATATATATAGGCAAAAGAAGTACATCGGTGGAGCTACGAGGGGCCCACGAGGGTGGGGGCGCGCCTACCCCCCTGGGCACGCCCTCCTGCCTCGTGGCCGCCTCGTGGAGTTCCAGACTTCGACTCCAAGTCTTCTGAATTGCTTTCTGCCCAAGAAAGATCATCGCGAAGGTTTCATTCCATTTGGACTCCGTTCGGTATTCCTTTTCTACAAAACTCTAAAATAGGCAAAAAAACAGAAACTGGCACTGGGCCTCCGGTTAATAGGTTAGTCCCAAAAAAATAAAAGAGCATATTAAAGCCCATTAAACATCCAAAACAAATAATATAATAGCATGGAATAATCAAAAATTATAGATACATTGGAGACGTATCAGTCAAACTGCATAACAACATACGTTGTTCCCTTTGTCATCGGTATGTTACTTGCCCGAGATTCGATCGTCGGTATCATCATACCGAGTTCAATCTCGTCACTAGCAAGTCTCTTTACTCGTTACGTAATGCATCACCCCGTGACTAACTCATTAGTCACATTGCTTGCAAGGCTCATAGTGATGTGCATTACCGAGAGGGCCCAGAGATACCTCTCCGATACACTGAGTGACAAATCCTAATCTCGATCTATGCAGACTCAACGAACACCATCGGAGACACCTGTAGAGCATCTTTATAATCACCCAGTTATGTTGTGACGTTTGATAGCACACAAGTTGTTCCTCCGTTATTCGCGAGTGGCACAATCTCATAGTCATAGGAACATGTATAAGTCATGAAGAAAGCAATAGCAGAAAAACTAAACAATCATTATGCTAAGCTAACAGCTGGGTCTTGTCCATCATATCATTCTCTAATGATGTGATCACGTTCATCAAATGACAACACACGTCTATGGCTAGGAAACTTAACCATCTTTGATTAACGAGCTAGTCTAGTAGAGGCATACTAGGGACACTCTGTTTGTCTATGTATTCACACATGTACTAAGATTCCGGTTAATACAATTCTAGCATGAATAATAAACATTTATCATGATATAAGGAAATATAAATAACAACTTTATTATTGCCTCTAGGGCATATTTCCTTCACTAATCCGTTGGAAGGACCCCTTGCTTGAAGTTTAGGTTGTTGCGGTTGGCTCACTTGGAGTTTGCTCTTCCCAGTGGTTTGTTGTTGTTCTTCATCCATTACTGTATTATCTAGATCAGTGAGCTATGGTCCTCCATTTTGTTGTTCCCATCCTTGTGTTTTGCGTCTGGCTTGTCGTCCTTAAGTTGATAGATAGGTGCTTTGGTAAGGAAATATGCCCTAGAGGAAATAATAAAGTTGTTATTTATATTTCCTTATATCATGATAAATGTTTATTATTCATGATAGAATTGTATTAACCGGAAACATAGTACATGTGTGAATACATAGACAAAATAGAGTGTCCCTAGTATGCCTCTACTTGACTAGCTCGTTAATCAAAGATGGTTAAGTTTCCTAGCCATAGACATATGTTGTCATTTGATGAACAGGATCACATCATTAGAGAATGATGTGATGGACAAGACCCACCCGTTAGCTTAGCACTATGATCGTTTAGTTTATTACTATTGCTTTCTTCATGACTTATACATGTTCCTATGACTATGAGATTATGCAACTCCCGAATACCGGAGGAACACTTAGTGTGCTATCAAACGTCACAATGTAACTGGGTGATTATAAAGATGCTCTACAAGTGTCTCCGATGGTGTTTGTTGAGTTGGCATAGATCGAGATTAGGATTTGTGACTCCGTGTTTCGGAGAGGTATCTCTGGGCCCTCTCGGTAATGCACATCACTATAAGCCTTGCAAGCAATATGACTAATGAGTTAGTTACGGGATGATGCATTACGGAACAAGTAAAGAGACTTGACGGTAACGACATTGAACTAGGTATGATGATACCGACGATCGAATCTCGGGCAAGTAACATACCGATGACAAAGGGAACAACGTATGTTGATATGCGGTTTGACCGATAAAGATCTTCGTAGAATATGTAGGAGCCAATATGAGCATCCTGGTTCCGCTATTAGTTATTGATCGGAGATGTGTCTCGGTCATGTCTACATAGTTCTCGAACCCGTAGGGTCCGCACGATTAACGTTCGATGACGATTTATATTATGAGTTATGTGATTTGATGAACCGAAGTTTGTTAGGAGTCCCGGATGAGATCACAGACATTACGAGGAGTCTCGAAATGATTGAGAGGTAAAGATTCATATATTGGAAGGTTGCATTTGGACATCGGAATGGTTCCGAGAGGTTTGGGCATTTTTGGGAGTACCGGGAGGTTACGGGACCCCCCAGGAGAAGTTATGGGCCTTATGGGCCATAAGAGGGAAGCACACCAGCCCACAAGGGGCTGGTGCGCCCCCCTAGGGCAGGAGGCCGATTAGTACTAGGAGAAGGAGGGCGGCCCCCCTTTTCCTTCTCCTTCTCCCTTCCCCCTTTCCTACTCCGTATGGGAGGTGGAATCCTACTAGGACTAGGGAGTCCTAGTAGGACTCCACACCTTGGCCCGCCCCCTAGGGCCAGCTGCCTCTCCCTCTCCCTCCTTTATATACGTGGCCAGGGGCACCGCATAGACACACAAGTTGATCTTTAGCCGTGTGTGGTACCCCCTCCCCCTCCATAGTTTTACAGCTCAGTCATATTGTCATAGTGCTTAGGCGAAGCCGTAAGTCTATAACTTCATCATCACCATCAACACGCCGTCGTGCTGACGGAACTCACCCTCGGCCTCAGCTGGATCAAGAGTACGAGGGACATCACCGAGCTGAACGTGTGCAGATCGTGGAGGTGTCGTTCGTTCGGTACTTGATCGGTTGGATCACGAAGACGTTCGACTACATCAACCGCGTTACTAAATGCTTCCGCTTTTGGTCTACGAGGGTACATAGACACACTCTCCTCTCTCGTTGCTATGCATCTCCTAGATAGATCTTGCGTGATCGTAGGAATTTTTTTGAAATACTGTGTTCCCCAACAGTGGCATCCGAGCCAGGTCTATGTGTAGATGTTATATACATGAGTAGAACACAAAGAGTTGTGGCTGATAATAGTCATACTGCTTACCAGCATGTCATACTTTGATTCAACGGTATTGTTGGATGAAGCAGCCCAGACCGACATTACATGACCGTGTTCATGAGACTGGTTCTACTGCCATGCTTCGCATACAGGTGGCTAGTGGGTGTCTGTTTCTCCAACTTTAGTTGAATCTAGTGTGACTATGCCCGGTCCTTGTTGAAGGTTAAAACAACACACTTGACGAAAAATTGTTGTGGTTTATGATGCATAGGTAAGAACGGTTCTTGCTAGAAGCCCATAGCAGCCACGTAAAACTTGCAACAACAAAGTAGAGTACGTCTAACTTGTTTTTGCAGGGCATGTTGTGATGTGATATGGTTAAGACGTGATTATATAAATTATTGTATGAGATGATCATGTTTTGTAACAATTATCGGCAACTGGCAGGAGCCATATGGTTGTCGCTTTATTGTATGAAATGCAATCGCCATGTAATTACTTTACTTTATCACTAAGTGGTAGCGATAGTCATAGAAGCAATAGTTGGCGAGACGAAAACGATGCTACGATGGAGATCAAGGTGTCAAGCCGGTGACGATGGTGATCATGACGGTGCTTTGGAGATGGAGATCAAAGGCACAAGATGATGATGGCCATATCATATCACTTATATTGATTGCATGTGATGTTTATCCTTTATGCATCTTATTTTGCTTAGTACGGCGGTAGCATTATAAGATGATCTCTCACTAAATTTCAAGGTACAAGTGTTCTCCCTGAGTATGCACCATTGCTACAGTTCGTCATGTCGAGACACCACATGATGATCGGGTGTGATAAGCTCTACGTTCACATACAACGGGTGCAAGCTAGTTTTGCACACGCAGAATATTCGGGTTAAATTTGGCGAGCTTGGCATATGCAGATATTGTTGGGGAAAATAATAATTTCAAAAAAAAAATCCTACGCACACGCAAGATCATGGTGATGCATAGCAACGAGAGGGAGGAGTGTTGTCCACATACCCGCATAGCAACATAGGCTTCCAATATATCGATATTTACGTCTAGACCATTTCTAGACTCCTCGTCATATCCGTGATCAAATCCGGGACTCCGAACTACCTTCGGTTCAGCAAAACACATAAACTCATTATACCGATAGTCACCCAACATTAAGCGTGCGGACCCTACGGGTTCGAGAACTATGTAGACATGACCGAGACATGTCTCCGGTCAATAACCAATAGTGGAACCTGGATGTTCATATTGGCTCCCACATATTCTATGAAGATATTTATCGGTCAAACCGCATAATGATATACGTTGTTTCCTTTGTCATCGGTATGTTACTTGCCCGAGATTCGATCGTCGGTATCTCAATACCTAGTTCAATCTCGTTACCGGCAAGTCTCTTTACTCGTTCTGTAATGCATCTTCCCGCAACTAACTCATTAGTCACATTGCTTGCAAGGCTTATATTGATGTGCATTACCGAGAGGGCCCAGAGATACCTCTCCGACAATCGGAGTGACAAATCCTAATCTTGATCTATGCCAACTTAACAAACACCATCGGAGACACCTGTAGAGCACCTTTATAATCACCCTATCACGTGTGATGTTTGGTAGCATACAAAGTGTTCCTCCGGTATTCGGGAGTTGCATTATCTCATAGTCACAGGAACATGTATAAGTTATGGAGAAAGCAGTAGCAATGAAACTGTAATGATCAACGTGCTAAGCTAACGGATGGGTTAAGTCAATCACATCATTCTCTAATGATGTGATCCCGCTTATCAAATGACAACTCTTTGTCCATGGCTAGGAAACTTAACCATCTTTGATTAACGAGCTAGTCAAGTAGAGGGATCAAGAGTACGAGGGACGTCACCGAGCTGAACGTGTGCAGATCACGAAGGTGCCGTGCGTTCGGTACTTGATCGGTTGGATCGCGAAGACGTTCGACTACATCAACCGCGTTACTCTCCCCTCTCGTTGCTATGCATCTCCTAGATAGATCTTGCGTGATCGTAGATTTTTTTTTTGAAATACCGCGTTCCCCAACACTTTGTGCATGTCATGTGTAATGTTGGGGCAATTCTAGGTGTACTGTATGCATAATCTCCTCATTGGAGAATTGGATTTAGCTTTCTAAGGTTATTAGTTCTTTATCTAATTATTTCACATCTTGAAACTTTTAGTGGTTGTTGATCTGTAATTTGTTTTGTTGTTTTTCTATAAATTTGTGAGTAGTCTCCGTAATTTCTGTTTGGTTAAATTCCACAACATTTTAAAGTTACTATGTTGTACCTTACGAACGAATTGTAGTCCGAGAGTATCTTTGTAAGTCTTTTAGTGATTATTTGCATTATTACCTCTGCATCTTCTAATTGGTTGTTTCCTGCAGGTTTGTGATGTGGCCATCTTTATTGGAGTTGCAAAAACATCTTATATTCAGTCACATAGGTAGATTTTTTTTATGTTAGGTTTGGTTCAGTTTTTGAAGTTCAACGATATGATGATATAAGCAGTTGTGACTTGTGCTTCCTCTACTGAGGTTCTAGTATGATAGATGTGCTCCGCAAATCATGATCAGTTTACTCTAGAGTTTCTCTACAGCTAGGTTTTATTTGTGTTATCCACGTAGTGATTCAGTTAGTTTTTCAGTCCTACTTTTCATTTCTGATCATTTTTGTAGTTGCTTTACGTACCCCCCCCCCCAAACACACACATATGTACTGTAAATTGATCAATCGCTTCATGTAATTTGTGTGTTTGTGTAATGCAATTATCGAGTTTGTCTACATTATTGAGTTTGCACACACACACACACACATAGTTGAACTGTTGAGGCTACATGTTTCGAGTTCTCTTACTGTGTTTCTTCATGTTTCTTACTATTTGTGGGCTGATGTAATTTTTTTCCCCCACATGTAATCAAATGAATCATTTGATTGTATACTCTTCAACCGTCTCTTTATTCGCTAGTTTTCCATTTTGTTGTGGTATGTTTTGTACTACTTTTCAGGGGACTTTTTGTTCCACGTGAGTTGTAGCTTAGGTAGGGGGTTAGTGTAATAGAAATGGGTAGATTCCAGAAGCTTGGGGAGAAGGGCATTCTTGTTGTGTCTTCGAATGGAAGTGTTGATTCAGCAGCAGATAAATCTTTTGTTATGTTTGAGATACTTTATACTTCCGATGAACTTTGATAATAGATATGAATTATTTAAAAAACATGCATTGCGTGTATGCATTTAATAGTACTAACATACACATTTACTAGTACTCTACAAGTAAATGTGTATTATTGGAAAGGAAATTAATTGCAAGTTGATAAGGTAGAATATCATTTGTGCATTAATTATGAGATATTAGCACAAACATTCATATTTGGTATGATATTAATTGCGCATTAAAAATGTTGAGGGCTCACCATTGTTATAGATATAGATAGAGATAGAGATAAGCATGAGTTAGATTATTATAAGAAGGTCCACCATTACCAGACACTTGAAGCAACTACACACAATGGCAAGAGCACTTGCGATGATGCTACTCATGGCCATCGCGGTGACCACCACTATGTCGGCGGCGGGCGCCATGGACATCACGGATAAGGACCTGGCGTCGGAGGAGTCCTTGTGGGCGATGTATGAGCGCTGGTGCGAGAACCACAACGTGGAACGCAAAATTGGCGACAAGACTCTGCGCTTCAAACGTGTTCAAGGAGAATGCACGCATGATCCACGAGTTCAACCAACAAGACGTGCCCTACAAGCTAAGCCTCAACCTCTTCTGCGACATGACCGATGAAGAGGTAGACCGTACTTACGGTCGCTGCTCCAACATCAGGTCCAACGGCCGGAAGCGCCGGCATCAGGGTCGGCTCACGCAAGGATCCATCATTGCCCGCGAAGACCTCCCAGCTGCCGTGGACTGGCGCATGATGGGATACGACCAACGTCCGTCAGCAGTGACGAACGTGAAGCGTCAGGGGACCTGCGGGGGCTGTTGGGCCTTCGCGGCGATAGCGGCGGTGGAGGGCATCAACTCCATCAGGACCCGGAACCTGACGTCATTATCTGTGCAACAACTTCTAGACTGCGATAAGGGGAATGAGGGATGTCGTGGTGGCAACGCGGAAGGGGCCTTCAAGTACATTATCCACCATGGGGGCATCGAAACGGAGGCTAAGTATCTGTACATTGGCCATGAGCATGGTCGCTGCTCGGTGCCCAAGCAGAACCGGAACACTGTCATCACCATTAACGGCTACAAACAAGTGCCGCCCAATGAGGTGGCATTGATGCAGGCAGTGGCGGCCCAACCCGTCATCGTGGCACTCGATGCTAACTCGACGGCCTTCCGACGCTATGGGGGAGGGGTCTTCGTGGGACCGTGTGGGACAGACCTAAACCACGAAATGACAGTGGTGGGTTACGGCACTACCAATGAGCGGGACTCGAAGAAACGCATGGATTATTGGATCATAAAGAACTCATTGGGGCCTGAATGGGGTGAAAATGGCTACATCCGCATAGCACGCGACGTCAATAGTCAGGGCGAGGATGGGTTGTGTGGCATCCTCATATATGCATCGTACCCGGTGAAGTTCAAAAGGAAAGGCGTGAATGATATCATGAAGATAGTGTAACAAATGTGTATAAAGATTTGAGAGTTCTTTCAACATGCATGTTCCAGACATATATCTGGACCCTTCATTTTATTATCACACAATAATATTACCTTTATCATTGGGAAGGTAGGATGATGCATGTCCATGATAGTATATAACGATTATACTGACCGCAATATTGTGCGAATGTTTTATGGGAGCGTTTTCCTCAGCGAGCGTCAAATTTGTCATGCCAACCAACTAAAGTTGCCATGGCAACTTTGTAGGATTTGCCATGATTGGAGAAGAAAATTGCCATATAGCGCAAAAAAAGCCGAAAAATGTCATGTTTCGCAGAAAAATTGTCCTTCGTTCGAGCTTTGAGGGTGTCCGCTGGGAGGCCCAAAAATTCAGACGTTCGCTAGTTATCATTCCTGTATACTTTTATAAAACAAGGAAAATAATATCTTTATTAAGAACACGACACCAGATTAGAAAAGACATAACAATGTCCAGTTAATGCTATCTCTATCTTTCAATTTTGGTTGCCTATGATAACTTCCAGTATTAACATATACTTCCTTCGTTTCAAAAATAAGTGTCTTAACATTAGTATAACTTTATACTAAAGTTAGTAGTACAAAGTTGAGACACTTATTTTAAGACGGACGGAGTACAACATATGCTAGTGCAACAAAGATTCTTTAGTTATACAATATCAAATACTCTATCTGAAAAGAAATCTAAGAGTATTTAGATCACTACTATTTCCTTATGGAGGGAGTACTACCTCCATCCTGATTTATTAGGCCACCTCGCATTTTGGATCATAATTTTAACAAATAAAATATAAATTATGCATAGAAAAATGAAATCATTGGAAGCTACATTCAAATACGAATCGGACAATACATTTTTTTGTGACATGAATTAACATCTTGCTAGTCAAACATATGGTCAAATTACGACCGAAAATACGATGAGGACTAATAAACTCATACGAAGGTAGTAAAATTTAGGTTGTGAAAGCACTTAAAAGCATTTGAGGCCCTAAAAAAATCTGACGTTAATACACAAATAAGATTTCACATGTCGCTACCGGAAAGGATGTGTATGCCAAGTGTATTGTTATTTGCCCTGTGTGACGAAAAAAAACAATGCATGGGTCTTTGCTGAGTCAACCGAACAGAACACTCGACAAAGGTTGCGGCGAGCACTCAGTAGAGCCGGTGCCACGTGTCCCTTGCCGCCACAAGTGATGGCGCTGTTACAATGAGGCGAGTTTGCCAGAGCATCTCATGTTGAACACTCGGCAAAGAATTTATTTGCTGAGTACCCGACATATAACACTCACCATTTTTCTTTTTGAAAAACATCCATTTCCTTTCTTTCTCACCGTTTCTGCCCCTTCTTTCCCAAAAATTTAGAGTGCTCGGCGGCCCGTTTGTCAAGTGTTGTGGGGCTTTTGTCGAGTATTTATGGCACTCGACATAAAACAGATTCGAGTAGTACTGTGCGTGTGTGTATTTTATGTATATAAATATATTTGTTAAATACTTAACTTTTGGCCTCTATGTGATGCGCACAATATTTTACTTTGTTATACTATATAAGTGCAGCGATTGACTGGGCCGGCCTAACAACTTGTACGGGTACTGTAGTGCAAAAATATGCAACAAAAATCGAGCACTCGCTAGGATTCAAACACAAGACGCCGAATTCGTGAGTCCGCAGTGCTAACCAAGGGACCACCGAGGATTCGATTCTACATAGCACCGCGAAGACTTAAGAACAACAGCAACAATAGATCATTTTTTTTAAAACAAACGAATCTTTTTAGAAATGAATATTTCTTGAAACGAGACCACTTTTAAAATTCATGAACGAATTTTCAAAAACTCATTTTTTTAAATGAGACCACTTTTTAAATCTATGATCAAATTTAGAAAAACTGAACAGATATTGAATAATTGAACAATTTTTGAAATTCCGAATACAAAATTGAAAACATGAACATTCTCTGAAAACAAAAATTGAAAAGTGGGACATTTTTTGAAAAACATGATGTTTTTTCAAAAAAAAAGTAACAATTTTAGTGGGAGTTACTTTTCTTGAAAATTCAGTATTTTCTTTGAGTGAGACCATTTTTTCAACAAAATTTTGTAAATTTGATCATTTTTGTAAAAAGTGAAAAAAAACTTGAAACTCCAAAAGGTTTTATAAAGCACGAAATTGTTTTGAAATTTGATCTTTTTTTTATTTTTGTACAAATTTCGAAGATATGAACTTTTTTGAAAAAGTTTTTAAAAAAATTCCAAAGATTTTTACATAACACACTTTTTTGTCGACATTCCAAGCATTTTTTTGAAGAAAAAAGACTTTGAAAAATCTGAATTTTTTAGATGACTTAGAAATTGACAATTTTCGGACAAGAAAAGAGAGAGAGAAAGAAACAGAAAAGAGAAAAATAAAAAAAATAAAAGAAGCAAAAGTTAGTTCAGGAATCTGCTAGAAGGTTCGTGAAACCAGGACGGAGGAATGGGTTAAATAGGCCGGCCCAAGTGCGTTGTGGGTGTTGAGACATGTATGTTTCGTCGACCGTTCTTGCAACATGCGATAGATAGGCACTCCCTCAAGATTCAGTCCCAAGCCCAAGGGAACGGACACGTCTTCCACCCGGCCATCCCTCCCATCTCAAACCCAAAACGTTCTCTTTCCGAACATCTGTCATAAATAAACATACACGCCAAACACCAGACTCCATGCCATCATCGGCATTTCCTATTCAGCGTCTTACTGCGCATTTAGCAAACGAATGCACAGCCCATCCTCGAGTATAACTCGAGGTAACTTGGCTCTTGAAACTTCTTTCTTCTTTTTTACGACTTACTAATAGAGTGCCCGTGCGTTGCAACGGGCTCTTGAAATAGTTTATCAGAGTTACATGTTAAAATCCACACATACAAACAATATAACACAAACTGAAGTCCATTATTGCAATGTAACAAGCTGAGTGATGTTACAACTTAACATCTATTACAAAAATATTAATATCTAGATGATGCGCTTAAGAAAATCTTTCACAATATCAGGAAAGTTTCCTCTAGCTTCATTCCCGCGATGGTTTAGCAAGTATAATAAAAATTGCTGCCTCAATTCATACCCATCCTGCAGAAAAAAAATGTAGTTAGTATGAAAAATTCACGGAGAAGGTCTTAAAACATGTAACACACAATACTCACCGTGCAAACTGGCTTGACCAATTCTTTACCGTTCCACCAGAGCATAAAATGAAAAACAAAATAGCACACATTCCTGGAAAACTTTCAATTAATATTATAAATAATATAATGATACGAAAAGTAAATATTCTTATTATGAATTCATTACCCGTCTATACTCGTTGGAACACCGGCCGGAAATAAACGATGCCATTTAGATATATCAGAATTCCACCCAGGCAGCTTTATTTCGAGTGCTTCTTTAAAATCCCTTGAAAAACTTTTTAATTTCAGTGAATGCCTCAAGTTTTTATCCTCTGACAATTGTGATGATTGAATAGGATCCATAATATGTAGACGACGTGCCTCTTTGTCGATGATGTACAGGATGTATCGGCCGATGGATGCATAGGGAAGATAAATCTACAAGTGGAGCTATTAGAAACAAAAACAAACCATGATAACAATGGTCAAAATATTTTATTTACCTTATTGCAAGATGAGATGTCGGTCTCCATCCCAGGCCAGCTATCAAATAATGTTGCCAACGTCTGGATAGTTTCCTTCTCACAAAACTTCTAACCTCGTGTTGACTCTAGCATCATGGACTAAGTAGAAGAAAAAAATATTGTTTTAACATGTTGATACTAATGGCACCTAGAATGAAGAGTTATGGTAACTTACACAAAATCGTAGATCCATGTAGTGTATAGGAGGGTCTGTGAACAATACTCCCTCGTCACATGCCAGCATAAGCACGGCGGTGTTGAAGCAATCATTGTCCATGGGCTGCTCCATGTTAAGTATGCACTGAAGTTTCTTAAGACTTAAGCTCATTGGATCGGGTGTGGAGCTCCGGACCCACACCTCCCTGTAATTTGGATGGTAAGAAGAACAATAATATACATCCGCACATTAAATATTGATACATGATACTTACTCCAAACATCCAGCATCATAGATCGACATGATGTAGCTGCAGAGGCCGGCAAGTATTTCGCGTTGGTCCATGGGAATGATAGTGATTGGGGCGGGACGTTTCTCTTCGACAACATCAGATGGATTATCCAGGATCTCAAGATCAGAATTATCATGGAGCAGACAAGTTTCTTCGCTAAGAGGTTGATGGTACACGGGACATCCTTTTAACTTATTAAGCTCTGAATCGAGCAAAATAATTGCTAATTTTTGTCGAAAATGTTTCATATCCTCCTACAAAAAAAATTTGAAAACAATTTATAAGATATTTTGATAAAATATTATGAGATAATGTATAAAACCGAAATACCTGCGTAAACTGGTCTGACAGTCCATGTGGTGTCCAGTATTCCATATAATTTAGCATAAACAATCCACATGATATGCTATAATATTATAAAATAATGCTTTAGAATATCACATAGATGAATCTAAAAACAAAGTATTGAAACAAGTACTTACCCATCGGTTTGTATTGCCTCCTGAATTTGCTCTACAATAGTCCATTTTGTAACATTGAGATCAGGCCACTTATGACCGTTGATAAATTCCGGACTATGCTCTGCAAGTTTCAGCCATTTCTCGAGCCCTAATAACTTTTATGTATATACGAGAAATGTTAAGGATAAAGTCAAACAAAATAAATGCTAAGATGAGAAAAGAAATAGATAGTTACCATAGTAGCAAGGTCATTGCGTTTGACATTCTCACCAAGTGAGTCCAATACTTGGATCTCTCGTTTTTTGACGTTGGCAATTGCTAGATACCAATGGTAGCCCGGCATGTTAATCGGAATGAACAACTGGTGTAAATAAGATACAAGTCACAGTCACAATTAGATATAGTTATTAATAAATCATTAAACATATGAACTAAATAAAAACAATCCATAATTATATGCATGGATTACGAGACAAAACTAACCATATCTTGTTGTAGATAACTATTAACATGACGCACGATGCGACGATATTTTGATGGGTCTATGTCTCTTTCCCCGTCTTCTTTTATCTGGCCGGATACAAACGTGGTAATAATGTGTACCTTTTCACCCGCCCTGTCTTGTAAATTCTCATGAGCAAGCATACAATATATGTAAGCATTTATCACCTGCAAACAATATTTAAATTATATTTATACATTATGATATTATATATAATCAATTAATTACAAAGATTGTGCAATTGGTCTTACACCATCATGTAAGAACATGTCATTTTTAATAAGACATTCCAAATCGTCAGTTGCTAACAAGGCATCTCCAATGTCAACAAACTGGGTATTCTTAGGAGCAGACTTGATTGATTCGATGACTGTAATATCTCTAGGGGTACAAACATAGTCTATGAAATTCATAAAAAAAGTGAGCCAGCTTACTGAACAATAAAATCCAAATTTGTTGAATACAAAAAGCAATATCACCAAAAATTGTTGATAATAATATTTAAAAATACCTTGTGGGATAACATGTAAAATAGCATCCTTTTTTGGTTTATTATGAGAGATAACCTCATCGACGTGATTATGTTGTGGGTTTTCAGCCCCTTGCCGTGATATTGCATCTGAACCCTCAAAGGAATCTTTCCGTGCATCTCCAGAGTCCATATCCATGTATACTATATTCTGAAGAAACAAGAATATAAATAGATCATTCATTTTATCACATAGAATATAGATACAAAGTAAGGTTAGCTTTAGGCACCTCTTCTCGCGGTGTTTCAGTGCGATTTGTCATCGTTGCCTCAGTGTGTATGTCGTAACCCATCAATTTATATCTATGATGAAATATATTAAATATTTTTCACGGCATTATAAAACTATATATAATATATAATACAAAACAACTGTTTTATCTGATAATAAGAAAAGCATTTGGTTATATTAGAAAAAAAATGCTTGTTAAATCATTTTACAAGCAGAACAATTCGGGGAAAACAACAATCTATAATGTTCATATAAGTTAGTAGGCGTTTAAAATTGCTTAAACTATTTTTAAATTAAATGATAGGCTATGGAAAATTGACAAACAGAAACTAAAACAAACAACCCAACATTAACAAAGTTTATTTGTTTCATCTATATTTTTTTGTGATACCCTTAATATATGTAACAAGCATAAAAATATTTATTTTCATGAACCAGGTTTATATATATAGAATTTTGTTTATTTACAAATCAATAATTACGATTTTTTTGTTTAATATCATTTTGTGAGGTACAAAAAAAATTACAAACAAAATCATCCCAGCATTAATAACAAGAATACCATGATGAATTATATATGATGAAATATAAATGATATTTCCTACTGCATCATATTATTATATGTAGTATATAATAAACCATTTTGATATTATTATAATTATATGCAACACAACTTATTTGTATGCAAAAAATGTTGTTTAAATAAATATTATGAGAAGCCAAATTTATTTTATATTATATTTCCTAATAAAAAATATTTGTAACACAACTTATTGGTATGCAAAAAAGAAAACCAATTTCATATTATTAGAAATATATGTTGTTTAAATAATTTAAATAATTTATAATGAGTAGATTTATTTATACATCAACCAAGTTTTGTTGTGGTACCCTTAATATATGGAAGGTAAATATAAAAAATGTTTATTTTTATGAACAACATTTAACAAATATATATATATATATATTATTTTTTTTGTTTCTGCGAGGTATGTATACTTTTAAAAACCTACACAAGGGAGTCTAGCATTTATATCATTGAGCAAAATTTGCACACAAGGCCCAAATTAGCTACCCAGCACGGCCGAACCTGCACCCAAACTTAGCCCCATAAAAAAATAACTACAAAATTAATTACCTAATCCACATTATATTTTTTCCGAGGGATTACATTATAACACGACAAATGGGCCGGCACTTACCGGCCAGGCTCCACGGCGTAGGTTGCCTAATGGGCCGGCTCGACGGCCCACCTGGCACGCTGGCGTCTGGGCCCAAACCCTAACCCGACTCACTTAACCCCACTCACTGGCAACCCTAGCCTTATCCCCTCCCCCCGCCGCATCCAAAACCTAACCCCACTCACTTCCCTCCACTCACTCATTTCCTCTCGCCGTCTCCCCTTCCCCGCCGCGTGCGTCGATGAGCCGGCGCTCGTGCGAATCCGCCCGCCGACCGCCGGATCCCATGCCGCGGCAAATCTTCGGGCGGCCTCACCGGCCCTCTCCACCCCCACCAGTAGCTCGGCCCTTTACCCTCCCCCCGCCGTATGGACGCGCGCCTCGACGAGCCGGCGGCCGCGCGACTCCGCCCGCCGGATCCATCCCATGCCGCGGCAGATATTGGGGCGGCCTCACCGGTCCTCTACACCACCACCAGCAGCTCGGCCATCTCCACTCCCCCCACCGCATGGTCGCGCGCGTCGACCACGTGACTCCGCCCACCGACCACCTACCTGTGCGGCCAGGGGATCTGACGAGCTGTGTGCGGCGCGACCAACGGGGACGGACGCGGGTGCTCGGTCCGGTCCCGTTCCCCTCGCATCCGCGGCGGTGTTCGTCTCCTCGATCCGCATCGCCAGCAGCTCCGGTACGTTGCCCCCCTTCTTGATCACGCCCCTCTCCTCCTCTTTAGTATTCCTTTATATCATGGTTTGATGTGGTTCATCTTTCCTGATGAGCCGAGGCGCCGTGACCCGGCCTCACAGCCACGGGAAGGAGCGACGAATCCCCAACTCTGCGGTATGGCGTGCTTTGCCAGTTCGTCACCAAGTCCCCAATGTTGTCACCGGCCGGACCTACGACGGTGCTAAGATGAGTCATCCTCTCTAAAAGCTTCTGTTTAATCTCTAATGGATCTATTCTTCTAACCATGAAGCAATTTAAGTAGCAAGTTCGTTTCTCGTTGGTTAGTTGTAAGCAACCACATGATGTTAAAGGGAAGTACCAATCAGGCTTATGCCTCTTCTCTACGTGTATGTTTGGGATGCCTTTTCTCTAGGTGTATGCTCGGGTTATTTACTAATTGTATATGTGCTAGACCTTCCTGATGGTCCATTGCCAGGCATAGAAAGGCTACAATTTTGATTTTCTGCCAAGTGTTGTGATCTTAGTTTCTTGGAAAGACTGAGTTCCCACTTCTCTAATGTGCTAAATGATCTCCAGCTAACTTTTGTATATTGATTGATACACCTCTCCAGCTTCAAATTTTTGTACATCCTTAACTGAATGCATCCTTATTATTTCATGTTCATTCTAAAATGCAACATTATTGGTAAGATGCTCAATCAAATTCTTCTGCTGGCCTGGTTATGTTCTTGATACTAACATGGATAGTGCATAGGTACTCACTTAATTTCTACTGAGCTATAATGGCCAACAACAGTAGCTCACTTAATTTCTTGATACTAACGTTGAATTTTGATTCTTTGTTCGCAGGCAGCGGAAGGGGCTTTGAGATCTCCAAGTTGGAGGAGAGGAAGTGTCCTCTGATGCTGCAGCCAAGGGAAATGACGACAGGTGATTTGTTCTTTGTCATGGATTTTGTATTTTTCGGGGAGTCGATCACTTGTGTGTGTGAAGAATTGAGTACACGCGGATTGGTAGGATTGAAAGAGATTGATGCATTTTTTGTTTAATAGCTGGAGTGTAATTCCATTCAGCTGGCAATTTATCCATGTAGTCCTGTAAGATATTGCCTACATGACTTAAGGTGTGGTGCATATATTAATCATTATTATGATAATTAAGATTAACACAAGTTATTCAGACATATTTGTGAATCTCAACTAAGATAAGCTTATTCGCAAAGTATATGCAAATACTCCCTCTGTAAACAAATAAAAGACGTTTTAGATATGATATTTGCAGAGGGAATAGTTTACAGAGGAAGTAGTATATATATGAAGATAACATCTACTGGTATGATATTTACAACACTTCAGTTATTATGGTTATTTCAGTTCCAAAGAACACAAATATTTACTTGAGATAATTTGCATGTGTAGCGATGTAGTTGTATATAGGGCATGCAAGTAACGGAGTAAGTCACAATTATGAAACAAAGGTCCTATTTAATTGGTCTAGGTTTGCTTTTTCATTGTTTTCATTTCTTTAATTAATGTACATGTGGA
The DNA here is from genome assembly GCF_018294505.1 of Triticum aestivum. Taxonomy (NCBI): domain Eukaryota; kingdom Viridiplantae; phylum Streptophyta; class Magnoliopsida; order Poales; family Poaceae; genus Triticum; species Triticum aestivum. The sequence goes on from NC_057809.1 coordinate 37,957,443, forward strand.
GGTATAACAGTTTCTTAGACCATATATATATAGAAAGTGCTTGCATGTTCTCTGTACATACCTTGAGTTGGCTCTAATTAATCCCCAGTATGGCGTAAAATTTTTCGCTAGTTGGTGAATAGTTGCATCAGCTAAACCCACTATAAATTTGTGTGAGAAGCCTAGGAATATGGAATTTGCCCCTGATGAATATGAGTTTGTTGTTCCCTATGTCCCATGTGCATCACCATGAAGAATATCTTTGGGAATATGAGTTTGTTATAGACAAAACAGTCTTTGATTGTAAATCTTCACAATATTTTTTTATTTTATAACATCTTGTGTATATTTTTAAAGATTTCAAAAGGAAGACTTTTTAGGTGTTATCATCTATTACCTATAGCTATGCACATACCTTAAATATTTTACGTTTCTCATGACAGATCTTTCCCAAGCCTAGATATTCTAGCTGAGAGCTCCATCATGGAATCACTAAGATGAACTTACAAGACAGGCATGGATAAAACCATGAAGTCCTCAAATGCACAGATTGCTCTAGTAAATTGTTCTGCTTGCTTAACTTGATGTTCAACTTTTGACTGATAACTAAATTTTAGCACCACATACATAAAATGCAAGATAAAACATACTTTTGATACTATACATCAACCAAACTTGATCCTAATATAACAACTATTACACTTTTAGAGAAGATAAAGATCCAGAATTGTTCGTACCTAGAGCAACTCGCCTTCTTGATGCTCCTTGCTTACACAAGGTACTCCTTGGGAAATTTTCCTCCAGGACTGCTGTTGTGATGGCCGAAGAAAGAGCAAGGAGAGGGAGGAGGGATGGCAGAGGAGAATAACATATATAGGTAGCCCATGCGGAGAATAACTGGGTAGCAGATCATGGCTGAATATAATTTTACCATATATACCATTGTTTTCTACCATATATAACATTGTTTTCCATCAAATGCACACCTGTTAATAAATTAGGAAAGATGTAAAAAATCATAACTTACTAAGAATAATTAAATTGCTGTATTAATTAAATAAATAACTTCTCATTGCTTGCATGCCAAGTTTAGCTACAGCAAAGTTAAATTTACGGCATGCACACTAATCATTTTCCTGCTTAGCTAATTTTGTATGATTTAACAGATTGTAGTAATACTTAATTCCATAATTTCGTAGTAATGTACAGTCTCAATATACTATTTGCAGATGTAATATCTCAGAGACCACACAAGTTCGATGAATGATTTCAATTCCAGTTTCTAAATGGTTTCCCAATGCCAAAGGTAACCAATAATAATTATAGTTTCTCAGTTGTTGTATAAAGTTCTTTTTGCCAATTATAATTCATGACTTTATGGTTCGTGCGTTAATACGGGAGTTGTAGGATTTATAGAAGTATAGTAAGCTATAAATCTGCTACGTACTCTACATGGAATACAACTTACATTCACTGCTATAATTCAGCATTTGGTGTGAGCCTAAGACAACATACAACAACTGAATATTGCAGAATGTTGAGAAATCTTGGCCTACCTAGAAAGCTAGAAATATTTGCAACAAAAAGGCACCAAATCTCTATCTTCTGCCACATAGAGATCCCCAAGACCACCTGAACTTTCAATGAAATGGATGATTAATCACTACACCTAGGCGTCAGGGCGCCCTCCAGGCTCAAGGCGTCGGCCTTGCCTTACACAGTTGCGTAAGGCGTCCGCCTTAGGCTGTAAGGCGTCTCAATCGTCCGCCTTAGCGCCGCCTTGCATGCCTCAGACCAAATCAGACGCCTTAGCTTGTCAAGCAGGGAAATAGAGATTGTAGGCAGGAAAGCTGACCTGGGCGGGAACACAAGCGCGGGAAACATTGGTTCAGGTGCGACCAGTTATAAGAAGGGGAAAGAGAGAGACTGAGAGAATCCATGCGAGAGGTCTCTCCTGTCTCTTCTCTGGACCATTGATCTGCGGCAGCCGCCAGCCTCCTCCCTCGGGCCACAGTTCCCCCCTCCTCTCCGGCTGCAGCTCCTCCCCATCCTCCTCTGGCGCAACCCTCTTCCAGCAGATCAGTGTAGCTAGATGTGCTTGCCTGCTCCTTCTCATCTGCATCTGTTTCTTCCCGGATCTGCTTCTCCACCCACAAGGCAGCAGCCCCACCACTGCTTCTCTCCTTCCCCATGCTTGATGTGGCTGCTCTGGTGATTTGGCTCTTCTCTCTTTTTCTTTGACAGTAGCCAAGTGTACCTGCTCTCATGGATCTATCCAATGATCCTATAGGAGAAGAGCTATATCAGATGATCCAGCCTGTCAGTATGGGTTCTGGCCAGATTTAGAGAGGAAAGGTTTACTCTAGTGTACATTATGATCCTAGGAGAAGGCTAAAGCAGCACTTTTCTGGGGGTTCCAGTGATGCGGATAAGTGTCCCGAGGCATCCGTGGATATTAGGATAGAGATGCACAATTCTAGCATGTTTTTATTTTGGCTATTCCATAGCTGGCATGTGACGATTGCCGACAAAGTAAACCTCGTATCGTATAGCAGTGCGTGTATGAATGGAGTTACACGATACGAGTTAGTATATGATGTGAGGCATGACTAAAAACCTCATTTGCCGGCTGAACCTGCAATGGTCCTTTACAAAATGCCTCTGGTTCACCTGGAGCAACAAACCTGCTCCTGACCGCACGGATATTATAGTACAGAATATACATAGAAGCCAAAATATTTAGATAGAACCAAAACAAGCAGACAACGTTTAAACGAATACGAAGCTAGAGGGTGCCATCAAACAGTTTATTCCCTACATATATATAATCAAATCCATTATTCGTACTGCCGAAACTTTGATCCCTAATAAGGTTCTATTAGCTTATTATATTTGCGACATTCGATGTAGCATTAGTCCATAGTCATTCCTCCAAAAACCTCAAGCATGCTGTAATTTCAGCTAGGATGTTTCCAGTTGCTTCATTGCCTTTGATCATCAGCATCTGGACCAGCAGGTGCTTCCTGAGCTGTAGTGAATCCTAGAAAAAATAAACAAAAATTTAATAAATAACTGAAAAATGAATTCCACAACACACCTACGTGATAGGAAGCCGATAAATTTATAATTAACAAAGCTATGTAAGACAGAAAATTGTTATATATGCACATACTGAAGTCCTAGACATGTTACGCCCGAGAGTATCATCTTGGTGAGCCATCTCCTGTAGGACTTTCAATCCAGAGTCCAGGTTGTGACCAAAAAAATCAATATGTTAGAACCTATATCAGTGTGGCTATAATATGCATGAACAATTTAAACTATTACCGCGGAGCTGTAATATAGGTATGATCTTGTGGCCAATCCACGAGATGGGGATTCAACCCAGGCCTCCCCTGTTGCAATGCATTGCCAAATTCTTGCAAAACTATCATGGCTTCCTTCTTAATTTCCTTGTCATGAAAATCCTCTGAGCCTAGGAATGACTCATTGGAATGATCAATTATGAGAGTCCTCCTATTTTCAATATTAACTGCAAGGAGGCCATAGGAGGAATCCACCAAATAGAACGGTAATAGGTACTGCAATAGGTATATAAAGTTAATGGCGAACAAATAGTATACATACCAATTTTTAAGAATGAAAATCCTTACAATGGACGGGGTCATGAGCACGTTGTATTTCGGCAAAGGCCATTCAATGACATGGTTGATCAACAAGTTGGTGCGTTCAGCTTGGCCTACGCCAGCCTGATTGAGCACCCGTGTTAGGCGATGGAATTGCAAATCAAACATATGCGTGGAGCCAACAAAGTCTGTTCCTGCGTTCCTTTGTATCGCGTCACTAATAAGCTTACGAACTCCAAGATCGAAGCAGTTGGGATTGACCCATGTATCACCTCGCATGGTGTCTTTGAAAGTCCGTAGACTTAACTCGATCAAGAATGGACGAGGGCTCCTTATCCATATTGTGTTGCAAACAAACCAGCATGATAGCAAATCTGTTAGAAAAATAAGGGGTATCAAAAACATGTAGTACTTAGTGTGGGCAAACAACAGTATGTTTTGTAAAAACTTTAGTAAGGTCTGAAATGTATGTATCTTATAATTAGAGTTGTACTATCATTTGAGGAGAGAAGTACTATTGAAAGGTCAGGTTGACTTTCTGTAGTATTACAGTAAGAAAAATTCTGTAGATTGCAATGTATTGTTGTAGTATCAAAAACATGTAGTACTTAAATGTGTGGGCAAACAACAGTACATTTTATCAATAATTTAATAAGGTCTGAAATGTAGTATTACAGTAAGAAAACCTAACAAAATCTATTATGACATGTTAGGTTGCAATGTATTTCTGTAAGAAAAATTCTGTAGATGGTACATGTATCATGCACCAGGACCCGTTAGATTATACTACCGTCCAAAGAAAATTTGTAGTTTAAAAGCCCGTGATGCGGATGGTACTATCATGGCGTAATGTAAAATGATAATAATGGTACATATTCATTTTTTTGCAGCCACTACGTTAGATCCTAAGAACCTTTTGGACTTAGAAGGATAGCATGATCCTAACCAGTACATGCATGCAACAACTTATGAACGTGACCAACTAATCGCCATGGATTAGGTGAAATAACAGATATTTACTCGGGTTTAAAAAAGAAGCCGATAATGCAAACTATAATGGTAGCGATCTGCAGCTAACAATTGCAAATATAGTATAGATGGAGTTTAGGGCTGCCAGAACAAACTCTAATTCCTCCTCGTCTGAGGAAACCATGATGTAGTTGTACATGTACTCGACTGCGTCGTCCACTCCATAAAAAATGGGCATTGCAGCCATTACCGTGAGCAGAAAGTAATCTTTGCACGAGGATGAGCGAGCGAGGGGAAATTGGACTATGGTGGTCACACAGCCGGACGATATATATATGACAGTCGGAGGGGAATTGTCCGGCACCAGGTTGGAAAGTGCCCCTTATCATTCCATCCGTGCATTTTTTCATTACAAAACATTGCTAATAAATGGGAAAACATTTATTTTCGTTCCTTATTGCACTTGGTTAATAAATAGACGCCGGATTACATATCTATTACATAAGGAAACAATAATTACAAAATCAGGAAATGAATAAACTCTGTTCATCAAGATCACAGATTACTAAGTATGCCGATAATATATTATTTTCTTCCGGATATTATATCTGTATTTTGGCTTCTTTTATTTTGGATATATATTATTAAGTCTGCATTTATTAAAATTAAGTTATTTGCTATTTTAAAATTTGAGGTTATGTTTTAAACATGCCATTATAACCTGCATGCTACTTCGCACTCGTGAGTATCCAGATGGATCAGTTTGTGCAATAAATTATATTGTATTTATTGCTAAAATATGAAAGTTATTTCTCTTGCCTTTTACAAAATAGTAAGCGTCCACGTGCAATCCATTTTCTGAATTCCATCTTCCTCTACAATTTTTTTTCAAATAGGGAAAGCAAAAAAATGGAATGATATTTGTAATGAACAACCATCATTTGGGATGATAAGTGAAATATTTTGCAAAATTAATTGTTTGAAATGAATAATCTGATAAATATTTTCAGTCAATGTTTAGATCATACGTAGTGTTGTGAAAATCCCACCAGTACAATGCTCAAAATCATCAAATATCATCTAATCAAACACATGTGTAAAATCGTGTAGTACATTTGTACAGCAAAGTGGACAACATGTTCCTCTCTACATGCTTATATGCTTCTTTAGATCCAGAGTCCATCAAAAAGAGAAGTCTTCCAATCTACATGTGATAGGCTAGAATGTCAACAACTTAGAAATTGCATAATAATCATATTCAGAATATAATTAAAAGATCATAATCACACATTCTATTTTCACACATTGGTGACACTTATTTGGGATTAGTTTAGCACCAAAATAATTGATCTAACATTACAGGTGGACATTTGCCTAAAAATAAAATTAAAAGGCAGCAATAGTCTAATCCAACGCTGGAAAGATCTCCTGTACAAGGAATGCAATCTCTCATTCCATGACCAGAAAATACCAAACGTCATATGATAGGAACAAGGTAATAACAAATGACTTTAGATAGGACTATCTGGTTCTCCTTAGATAGAACTCAGTCCTCTTAATTCACAACTTGGTACACACAAAGCATGCATCCTGAGAGAAAAAAAGGCAACCGAGCGAGCATAAAAAAGCAAACAAGCAGCTACCTTAATCAGTTAGAAGAACCACGATCCGACCCTTAGATCACACAGTTATAAAAAAATAAGCGAGTTCACGGCAAAAGAAGCAAGTGAGCAGCCATCTTACTTTATTACACTCACCAAACTGATTACTTGCAGCCTTCCTACATGCTGCAGCCTTGTGGGTGCAGATCGGTTGTGCGGAGGCGCCATGAACGCGGGGTCTGAACTCTTTGTTAGGTCTGAACTATTTCAGATGCGCAGTAAATTCATGAGGGTAAATGAACCAATGCAAAAAAATTACATGTAACCTGAACTGAACTGTTAAGTAATTAGTTTGGATAAGTAAAAGTACCAACTTTTCTAATTTTTCCCAAATATTGTACACTTCAGTGATCAGACATGTGACTTGTCACTTTTTCCAAAGTCGCACCGGCATTTGAACTTATTCGCAAGTATGCAGGCTATCATTTTATTATCTATTTGAAGTACATATGCAAAATATATCTTCACAACATACACAATTTATCTCCTGCGTGTGTTGGACTTATTATTCAGACCAATCAGAATTGTATAGTTCTGACCTAGCAGCTGATTGCAGAGGATAATAAGGTCGTCCATAAACTTACATTCAAACATACTATCAAAATACCAAAATAATAACAACAGATATGTTAAATTGTCGTAATACAAAAGATTCATTGCATGTTCCAGGTCTTAATCCTGCCAATCATTATATCTGAATCACATAGTAACCATGAAAAAGTACGCTTGTAGAATATCTTTAACTGCGAATTTCAAAGTCTCAAAAAAGAAATATATATGTAAAAAACGAATTACAGTTTATCTTGACCATCGCAAGAGTAAATGCTCTGTCATTACTAAACCTGCCAGTCTATTAAGACCAAACTTCAGCCTGTAAGGACTTCCTTGTAGACGATGTTCTTCATCGAGGTCAGTAAGGACACAGTCGGTCTTTTTCGCTTCTTTGGATTGTCCTTTAGCTTGTTGGCCTTCTCCTTCGGCTTCTCCTTCTGAATGAGTATCTTTATGTTTCTCTTCGCGGTGGCTCGAGACAAAGCAACATATAGCTGACCATGAGAGAACACGGGATTGGGTAGATAGATACCAACAATCGGGATGGTCTGCCCTTGAGCCTTGTTAATGGTCATAGCAAAGCTAAGCCTTATTGGAAATTGCTTTCTCTTAAACTTGAACAGAAACATGTCGTTTTCAGATGGACAGAGAGGTATTCGAGGAAGGAAGACCCTCCTGCCAGCGTGTTGTCCAATCACGATTTCTGCATCAATGGTGTTCCTCTCAAAACCTCTTACAACAAGCCTAGTGCCGTTACATAGTCCATTAGCTGGATCAATGTTCCTTAGAAGTATGACAGGGCAGTTCAGCTTTAGCTTGAGTGCATGTGGAGGAAGACCATTAGGAGTCAATCCATTCAGAAACTCCTGAGCGTAGTAGCCATACGGGTCGTCCTCCGCACTGTCAAAGCTATGGTAGATTACTTCATCTCGATGAAAACGCTCTATCATGCGGATGTTTATCTTGTCAACATTGTCGTTTGTAGTGGAAAGGATTGCTCGAGATGTCATGTAATTTGAATCAGACATGTTGTCATCTAGACTCGGGAACACGTGGTCAATAAGCTTCTCCAGGTCGTCAACCTCGCCTGAAGACGGCAGACAAATGTCTTCAGGGAGTAGTATGTTGCCTTGATCGTCGACATCCTCAGTGCCATTGCCGACCCTTAGCAAATAATCTGCAAACCACGTGTCATTATGAGCCCTCATGTTGGTGATGAGCTTCAGTTGCCGCATACCCTTCCATAGATGAGAACTTCGCAGGGTTGCATCAATTATCTGGCCTCGCGACCCCCTTCTGACGACCGGAAGCACCTGCCTAAAGTCCCCGCCAAAAACAACAGTCTTTCCTCCAAAGGGTCGGTCGTGTATTCCCATGATGTCGCGCATGCTATTGTCCAATGCCTCGATCGCTTGTCGCTTCGTCATGCTTGCCTCGTCCCATATTATCAATGACGCCATCCTTGGCAGCTTGGCGGTTCCACTCTGCTTGGTGAAGCTGCACGAGGCTCCATCATCGCAGCATAATGGGATCTTGAACCTCGAGTGGGCAGTCCTGCCGCCAGGCATGATAGAAGCGGCGACGCCTGATGTCGCGGTAGCGATACCAATCTGGCCCTCGCTCCTCACCTTGGCAAGCATCGCCCTGTATAGGAAGGTCTTCCCTGTACCTCCAGGGCCATCAACAAAGAATACACCACCATCACCGCGTTCAACAGCCCCTAGTATCTCGTCGAATGCGGCCCTCTGCTCCAAGTTCAAGGAAGATGCCAATTTAGTGTCATCCATGTCAAACTCAACGGTTGATTCCTCGATGACCTTTCTTGCCTCGCCCTCTGTTGGGTCAAATGCATCATCTATGCTTGGAAGAGCGAAATCAACAATGTCTTTACCCATGGACTGCAACATACCCCTAATGTCAAGCAACACCATCTGCTCCACCTCGTCAGGGGAAGTGCGTGTTCGACGATAGTCATCTGACATAGACTCGAGGTGTCTATCCCATAAACCACGCACGTCGCCTGGCTCGCAGTGCACCAAGATGGTTGCGAAGAGCCTCCTAAGAGAACATGGCATCGCCCACTGCTCAGCCTCATTAAGACAGTCGTCGAGCGTGTTGTCTGCCTCAATGAGACCCAACCGTTCAGCAGCCTCTCTAAAGCTCCCACATAGCACACCGTCAACGGTGAGCAAGTCGTCAAAGGATGTTTTGCCCGCAACATGGTTTAGCAACACACGCAGGTAGTATCGCTCCCCCTCGGCAGGATTGGCAGACACTATGCGACCTATTTGAAAACGCTCGACCCGAGGCCTCCAAGACTTACTTTTCAGCTGCCACATGAAGCTTCCGGGAAAATTCTTGTACAATATATGCCTAGCCCAAGGATGTTCCTGGTTAGCCTTGAAATACTCTGTTAACATGGATTTTGAAGTATTTTCGGAGGCGACAACATTCTTCAAGTTAGCCTGCGCATTGAATGCAACCTTGTGCATATTCGGGAGATGAAGAGGCAACTGCAATACAGGCGGGTGATTGGCGCAAAGTGCGAAGCCAAATATCCTCCACATAGCCTCCGGAGGGGTAATCCACCTTGCGTCAACGTGCCTCTTGATCTCATCAATGTTACCATCGGCATCGGGCTGGTCGATGCTGAAAGAAGCCTTATCATGGCCCTTGTAAATGTACTTGTAAAGATATTTGACAGCCTTTATGCTAGAGCAGACCTCAACGTTGATGTGGCAATTGAACATCCGCAGAAGGTATGGATTATAAGGCACAACCCATCTGTTGTCCAACATCTTTCCTCGGACCTTAGCACGTCTACCATCGTCTCTCCGCCGATAAATTGGGTAGGAGTCCTTGCCTTGTGATGTGTTTTCATTGAACGGCCGCGGGTATCTGCACTTGCATCCGTTTTCTTGCATGCATACATTTTTTGGGTTCAGAGCACCGCATGGTCCGTGCATCATATGTTTTACCACCATTGCATACAATTCCGGATACTTATGCTTGTCTGGGAGCTCAGCAGAAATGAGTCAGTCATACTGCTCCGGGATGATAAGCTTATATGCCGAGTCCATGATCAACAAAAAATGTGCATGGGGAAGGCCCCTTTTTTGGAACTCGACTATCGTAAACATAAGCAACAACAACACCCAGAATATGCTTCTTGAACAAAATGTCTTTCATAGCCTCTAGTTTGCCGTAGAACACGCGAGCCACAATATCAGGTCGGTCTTGCGCCGTCTAACCAGGCAACAACTCATTCGATATCTCTTCCCATTTAGGATTGCAAGTCATGGTCAAGAAGATGTCAGGCTTCCCGTATGTATGGACAATTGCCATGGCATCCATATGTCTCTTTTTCATGTCGCGGTTACCACCAGGGTATGTTCCAGGGAGCACTATTCTTGTCCCAACAGCGCTTGCTCGCGTCTCGCCCGATGTGATCGCATCAACAACTCCTTTATACAAGTCGGCCCGAATTTGCGTCTGGTTCTTCCTGAACCACCTCAACCGACAACTCTCAATCTTGACATACATGTCGACCGCCCATTGCTGCAGCAGGCGTGCTCCACAGAGTATGGGATTGAAAATGGCAGGCCGTGTCTACAGCATGTAACAGTAGTAGTCTCTGATAGAGACGTACAACCTGCTATTCCCCTCTGCACGTGATCAAGTACCATCAAAATGAGGATATATTCGAGAAATTAGATGTTAGTTGTAACAAAATGGGATGCATACGACATACCTGCATCATCGTCATCATCAAGGCCCAATTGAGGATTTAATTCAACCTCCCAAGGAACATTACGTTTAGGTAGCTTCGGATGCCAACCTAGTTCCCCCCTTGGATAGAATAGGGGATAAGACAATGGGTCATATGCTCCGGAGGTCACACGTATACTGTGCCTTTCATTGTTGTTACCACAAAGTGTTATCCTCCAATCAAACCTTTTTGCTAGGTCGTTGCCCTCAACCCAAATTGCAGCGACCTCAGATGATAACGGTCTATTATATCTTCTTTGGTCAAGCCTCTTATCGGTGTTTAGGTCTATCCTATAATCGTCGAGGTTGTCCTTGTGTGCACCCAAACTCCTAAATTGCTGGGAGTACGGGTTTTCTTTGAGTATGTGTACTAACTTCTTCACGACATCCTGGTCTAATTGCTTGGTGGCCGCCTTACGATGACTTATGGTTGGGTCGTCATCATAGAAGTACAACTGCAGATGTTCTGGACGTGAGATAGGCCCGAACGAATGCACATTGTGGTAGATGGTGCCGTGTGCCCTAAATGTGTACACCCCAGACTTCATGTTTGTGTAGTTCTCATCAAGGCTGATGCCAAGGGTTGTGAATGCGAAATGCCCGTTGAAAAACCGTATGTTTTCACGAAAATGTCTAGAATCTGCATCCATGCTGGACCATAGCCTCATCAGCTCTGAGATTGGTTCCGGTTGCGTAAGTTCGATCTGGCCATTACGACAGCAAAACCCGTCGGTCTCAGACTCAAACTTTTTGGCCTTGAAGTGTTTGCAGTTTGCGGCGAGCTTGAGGATGTGAGTGGTGTCTGGTATGTTTGTGTAGACAAAGTCTAATGGATCAACTTCGCTAGGTATAGCAAACGACATGCTCGCTTCCTCGTCCTCCTCCATGGTTTCATTATCGGATCCTACGGGCATTTGTTCAAACATGATGTTCAAAAAAATATTTCCTAACAACTATAATTAAAAAAAAGCTCCACAACTTCATAGTTCTTAGTTGACCATACCTTGGTCATGAAACATGTAGTACTCCTCATCCATCAAGTCGGATGGCATTGGCTCATCGCCCAGGATGCGGTCTCGAAAAACATCAGTGTCGTCTGCATTATCGTCATGGCGAATGTGTCAATAGACGATATCATGTCAGAAGAGGGTTGCTTTGTGTGATCATAACAATGTAACAATAGCATTTTCATACCATTAGTACCAACAATGTGATTCGACATGACCCTCGGAGGGTCATCATCAGATGAATCATCTTCGGCGGACAGAGAGAGGGGTATTGCACGGCAAATGGATGATGGACATATAGATGTTGAGCTTGCTAGGTCTGGACGTGGCAGTGCGAGGGATTCCTTGCACGGGGTGTTCTTTTTTGAAGCATAAGTTGCCTTTCTCTTTGCACTCAACTGCCCCTTCTCTTTGCTGCATGACCTCCATTCTCGCAGCTTATCATTTTTTCCTTCAAGATCTATCGATCCCTCATCCACTTGTTTCCGATATGTTGCTCGCCTCCTCGCGTTTGATTGCTCCACTTGATCTAGAGTTAAGTTACATTTGCGATCCTTAACACGCTGCCTCATAGCTAGGTGGTAATCATGAATGTCATCAGAAGTGATTGTAGTGGAATGAGGCAATAACGCATCACCTTGTGTAAATGATGTGTGGATGGACCTAGTTGGGTCGGCTGGTTATACACGTTGATACAAACATAATCAGCACTGAATTAATTGGTAATTGGTACCCAAGGTACCAATGAATTATCTAATGTATATATACAATGCTTAGTTCAATCTGAAATTTGTGAACGTTAAAACATTGAAGTTCAAACATTTGACTTGCATGAAAATACATTAACCATACTTAATGGCAAACATTAAGAATATGTACTCCCTCCGTCCCAGTTCGCAAGGCAAAATCCCAAAAACTATTTGTCCCAAAATCTTCCACCCCCTAGGCACATTTGTATTCAATTTGGCACTAGTAGTCCATCAATGTTTGCATGCAAAAGCTGATCCACTCCTCTTTCACCGTGGGAAACCACTCCACTAAATCTGCATGCACCACAACACTTACTCCTCTTCCCACGCTGCATGCACCATAATTCTAATGCGTGTTGGAGTACTTCCTCTCATCTTCCTCTTCCACAATGCAGTGTGAAACGGTTACTGTTTTGCATGCCGAAACTTGTATAAAATGGCAACGCATGTTCCTCCTCTTCCCACACATTCAGTTCATTGCCTCATCTCCCCCCAACTATCATGGACGTGGAGGGCATGGAGGAGGTCTGTGCCGAGGTGGGGGAGGTAGATGCCGAGGTAGAGGAGGCAGATGCCGAGGTGGAGGAGGCAGATGGTGAGGTGGAAGTCACACAAGGCGAGGTGGAAGAACTTGAGGATGAATTTGAGAGGATTTACACAACCATTCAAGATCTTTTTCAGAAAATAGATCGTGGAACGAATGTCGGAGCTGGTGATTCAAGGTTCTCGGCTAGGGCAAGGTACATTCGCAACACCAATCTTGCGATTGGACGGAGGACTACGATGGAATCTTCATGTGATGGATGCTTGTTCCCGGCAATGTGCCGTAACTGTGGTGTTCGAGGTGATTCTTCGATATTCCGTTGTCTAGCTTGCTCCTTGCCGGTGCCAATGGACGTGGTACCTTGTGATGTGTGTGGAAATCCACTTCTCTGTGACGACTACTGGTGCAAGGACTGCGCGACGATTGTCGGAGTAGGTGAAGATGGTGTGTGTTCTCGTTGCGGTCGCAACACCACTGCAGTTGCCGAAGATGAGAATGCATTTGTGGCTGACACCGAGATGAATTAGGGTTTATGTTGAGGAAGAAATAGCCATGTCTCTTGATGTGTGAAGATGGTCTGTGTTTTATGAATCATGATCTTGTTGCAGTGGAATTTATTTTCGAATTATGAATCCTGATGTGAATCATGGAATGAATATTGCAGTTGTTATTTGTGATCTATAGATTGTGAGGATATTGCAATGGTTATTTCCGTTTAGATTGTGAGTATGGAGTACTGAAAATACTTGTCTCTCGTACTCATCTAAAATGACCACAACATTTGTACACCATGCTTTGAGAATGTGCAGTTGTTCCAATGATAAACTAAAACACTCATTCCTCCTAAGGTGAGTTCAAATACTCAATGGCAGCGTCGACATAATCTTTATCAACCGTCAGACGGACTGACAGTAGACCTAGCCTCTCTAATGTTTTTTTCTTCATGTGAGGTGTATCATAGTGCATCGACCCCTTGTGCTTAATAATTTCCCTCATACAAGCTTGATGGCTTAACCAGATTCTATTAAGCTTACGATGTGGGTACTGAGCAAGGCTTTCATTAACCTGTGGAATAATTGAAAAAAATGAAGTTAGGTCGTTGTGCACAAACATTAAGAAGTTGCATAGCTAAAATGGAGTGCTACCTTCTGAACAATCTCTGCAAGGGTTTTGGGCATTTTCCTATGGAACATAGATTGAATGGAGGCAAACCACCCAAGATCAAGTATGTTACAGTCAGGTGAATTTGTTGGTTGATTTACAATTCTGATATCCCAACCTCCCTTTGCCGCTTCCATTGCAAAAATGGGATCATTTGCTAAAACATGAGTTCTTGCATTGTCTTGCTGAATGTACACAGTGTTCCATCTATCACTCTCAGGCCATTTTTCCTTTATAGCAGGCAGTACATACTGCACAATGTACTCCCTACTTTTGTTCCTGTCCACCGAAGATGAAGGCTTGAGCTCCCATTCTCCTCTCCCTCTACATTGAAAGAAAAAATATGTTACTTTAGCAAACGAATTTCACACTTGATGTAGATCATGCTTAAAAAAACATCATGATAGTTTACCTGTTAGCACTCTTCTTTTGAGCTTGCACCCAATCAACAAATGCCCACACACCTATTTTTCCATCAAACACACAATTTCCTTGAGAATCATACCTTGGCCTTGCCATAGCCGACAAGAACATGATCTGCTGGATGTGGTTTTTATGTTTGCATTCTCTTTTTGGTGCTTCCTCTCTATGACTCAAGTACATTTTCTGTGTCTTCCTTGTGCGGTAGAAGATCTTCTCATCCAAATGAACCTTGTTAAAACTAGCTTTAAAAGTGGGATTGTCCTCCAATGAACTTGGCTCCAAATTCTCAAGGCAATACGCCACACGTGCCTTCTTGTTGGCTTCAGTTAATGAAGGTTTCAGTTCATTTGAAACTCGTCTCATTACCTTCTCCTTCAACCTAGACAGAAACAAGAAAAGTTGATCATGATTTCGGTCATCATCGAAATGTAAGAACTAATGCTTTTTTTCATACCTACGGTGAACTGTGCTTTTGGACATGTTAAGTCCAGCAGCAACTTGTCGAATTGTGGTCCTCTCACCAGGTGGAATGGCTTCTAATGCCTCAATATCCAAACTCATTTTCTTCCTTCCCGTTTTTAACTTCAAATTGTTCTTGATAGAGTTAACGCCACCTCCTATCTTCGTTTCATTCCAAATCCTACTCACGCACCTCCGAGAACAATTTGCATCACGTACAACAGAATCCAAAACCCCATTCTTTAACCTTCCACGCTCTCCATTTCGAGCAAGCAGCATAGCGTAAATATTACGCTTGTCTTCGACAGTGTACTGTTCTCTGTTATTCTTATTAGCCAAAGCATCTACACACATGAAAACAAATCATAAGCACAAACCAAATATGCTGCTACTAAACAAAACTGAAAACAAATCATGGTTGAGTTGGAGATGAAAAATCTACTCAAATCAATCTCTTTTGCAGAAGGTGCTTCTACATGTTCCGGCCGTGGAGGATACTCGTCAGCGTTCTCAAAATTTGGATTATATCCAGCGCCACGCCAGCCGCCTTCTCTGCCGTTAGTAGATGCAGCAAACTCACTGGTACGGTCTACATAGCAAAAACAAGCAATTCAGAATCCATATAGCTGATCTTATGTACGGCCAAACAAGAAAAAAAATACGGTCACAGAACAAATTATTCCTAATGAAACATAGCGTCTCTCATGTTGTGGCTGACGAAGGCCTTTTATTCTTCACTTCACACAATCGATGGAGAGCTAAGATCTACGTACGTACATTACACGGCTCATAGATCCTGACTCCCCAAACTGAAAGATAGTTCAGAACGAAACAACATAGAAAGAACTAAAACAACAGCAAAACAGTAAACAGCTACAAGGAAGGAGATCAGCGGAGGCAAACATCCTGCAGCAGCGACTCGCAGGCAGTTTCCTGATGCAATCGTCGAACGAGACAGCATATCCTGATCAGGCAAGAAGGACTACGTACCTCTCGTGCAGAATACGGACGAATTTGGTCCGACGCAGATGGAGCCGTTCATGATGTTCAAGCCGACGTAGGAGGACGTCCTTCCGGCGGCGCTTGCATTGCCGCTCCCGCCCGGCGAGGTGGCCCAGTTCGACGAGCCTGCCTGATTTGGAGAAGGAGATCGAGGTGGGCGCGACAGACCGACGCGGCGTCTCCCTCCGACGCTGGGGCTGGACACCGGTGTAGAGGCAGCCGTTCCAATGGAGAACGACGGCAGTGGTCCTCGACTTGCAAGACCGAGTGGAGGAAGGCCGCCGCCATGACAAGTACGAAGTGGAGGAAGGCCGCCGCCATCACGGGAACGAGGAAGGAAGGCAGCGCGAGTCAGGCCTCGGAGGCCAAGAGGCGGCGGACGACGATGTCCCTCGTCTCCCCCGTCCGACGCCATGAAATCGAGGAGGAGAGGAGATGAGATTGGCGCTAGACTGGGCTGTTCGTCTACGTAAGTCCATGGCTATATAAAGAAATCTGGGCGCTGCTTTCGTTTGAGTTTGGAACGAAATCCTTGCGCGCGGAATCAAATCTCTGGTTTAGGAAAGAAATCTGGGCGCGCTAGCAAAATTTAAGGGGAAAATATCGCGCCGAAGGAGGAAGGAGCGCGCGAGGCGGAAACAGCGCGCGGGGCAGAGGAAAATATCGCACCAAATCAATTAAAGACTAGAAAATAAAGTTCTTTTCACTTTCCAAATTAATTGCAGCGCCGATGGTTAACGTTTTTACGTGGAAAATCAGAGCCAATGGAAATTCACCTTGGGCCAAGATATTTGAAAACTTTGCCTTGCGAACTGGGACGGAGGGAGTACTATAAAATGCATCTGAAAAATAAAGCATCATAACCTGATATCATAAGGGCGGGAAGATTTTCATCTTGGTGATTATCCGCAGCTCTAGTTGTTGACTTTATAATAATATTTCCATCGTCAAGGTTTATCGACGATGTTTGTTCCCCATTAGTTATATCACCTAGAGCGATCCGTGGAACACTTTGGGTACCTGCATGATGATCTTAGGTGATGTACTCATTTATATTCCGATAACAATCATATAGTTGGCAACAAAACGAGTATCTCCATTAGCCGTAGTGCTGAACTATAGATTAATCATACCTGATATGTCAAGGGCAGACATATTATCATGGAGATGCTTGTTGGCGGCTTCTACATTTTTCTTTCGATAACCACCTCACATCAGAGCTTTTAAAGGCTCCTTGTTTTCGTCAGCATCCAGTTTGCCCTTATGATACGATGCCCGTCTCCGCGCGTTTATCCGCTCCCTCTTGTCATCTAGTAAATGCAGGAAAGCATATTGAATCTAATTATTCATTGGATTGATTATAAATCAAACAATCTTACCAGACATTGTAAGGTCCGGTTGATATTCATGCAAGAGTTTTTGTGCTTCCTCTTCTTTTTTCTTGTGGTAAGCAGCTCGCCGTTTGGCATTTATCTGTTCCCTTTTTTCGTCAGACATGAAACCTTTCTTAGTTAGTTTGCACACATTAACAACAGATCCTGACGCCATCTGCTCGGATGTTGCATCGGGTACCGGTAAAGCTTGAGCATTTGCACACATTAACGCGTGTCTTCTGCCATCTATAGGATTCACATGTAGAGCCTCTGGAACAACACAAATACAATATGGGTCATGAACATCTGCAAGAAAACCTCTTTAAGCACTGTACAACTAAATACGAAACCGGTAATCACCATTACTACTCTGTGATATGTCGGCTCCAGAATCGCGTGTGAGACAACTGAGAGGCACAAACGCAGCGTCATTACCCCCTAATGAGGTTGCCGGGTTGTCTGGTTCATGCATAAATAACCGGTAGTGGACATAGTGTGTCAGTTTACTGCTAACCGTACAGCATCGAGTCTTAATTATGTTTAATACTCACCCGATATCAAATGGGAAGGCCCATGAACATATGTGATATCAAGATCAGTTTGTTTGGGTACAACCGGTTGTGGGGTTGTTCCATCTATCATACTTATCATCCATTGGTAGTTATCACCATCAAGGGATTCCTCTGTCTTGTCTTATCTGCAACCACTTCAGCAAATGTTTTCATAATACACACAACTGAAGATATGTATAGCAGTGCTACAGGAAAAACTATAACTTGGAGATACCTCTGATTCGGAACGCTCAACCGGACATATTAGATACATCTTGTTTCATTGAAGGTGTCATACTGCTGTAATATAGCATAATCGTACCTGCTAAGTCAATGGCAGGGAGATGTTCATGGAGATGATTGTCAGCGGCATTCTCATTTTTCTTTCGATGTCCACCACGAACCGAAGCCATAAATGGCTCCTTGTTTTCGTCAGCGTCCGATTTGCTCTTACGATATGATGCCCGTCTCCGATTGTTTATTAGGTCCCTCTTGTCAAATACTGAGTGAAACATCAAGATGTGAGAGAAGTGAATCTAGGAATGCACATTGTATTAATGGTTACTAATAGTATTTAATAATTAAAGAAACATACCAGACATTGAAACGGAAGATTGACCTTCATGATGTAGTTTCTCTGCTTCCTCATCTTTTTTCTTCCGATAAGCAGCTCGCCTCTTGGCCTTTATCTGCTCCTTTTTTTCATCAGAGTAGATAACTTTCTTAGTTTGATTGTGGACATAGCTGCTAGATCGTGTAGTCATCTTCTCGGATGTTGAGTCGGATGCCGGTAAAACATGAGCAGATGCATTAATGTATACTTGTCTTCTTCCATCTATACGAGACAACTCAGGAGTCTCTGTCGCAACAGAAGAGCAACATGATTTATGTACATATGCAAGATAAAAACATAAAGCATGATAAGGTTCACAAATAAAGTAGAATCAGGTAATACCATTTACACTTTGTGCTGCGGTTGTGGCAGACTCATTTGAGATACAACTAAGAGTCACAAACGAAGCCTTATTCAATATGTATGAGCTAGCCGGTTTGTCTACTTGATGAAAAAATAACCGATAGTTTAGTTTACTGCTAACCGAAACGCTTCGATTATTCTTTATGTTTAATTCTCACCTGATACCATATCGGAAGGCGGCTGAACATATGTGATATCACCATTAGTGTGTTGGGGAACAACCGGCTGTGCGGTCTGACTTGTTATATCCCGATCTGAAGTTGGTTCATACAAGTAACCGAGATACAGTTAATCAAATTCAGACACTAAATTTATAGGTACTCTCTCCGCACCGTCTCATACCTTGAATAATAGGGTTATTATCATCAAATATTGTCCCATCCATCTCATTATGCGGAACAACAGGTTGCGGTGTGGACCCAACTGGCATAATTGGGGTATTTGGGTAGTTCTCAACATCATATGTCCCAACCAACTCATCTGCAACCACTCCATGACATGAAATCACAATTGGGATCTAGCTTGACATATATAGCAAGATTTTCCACCTGCTCGACCCAACTCACCTGGAGGTACATCCGTCGATGTAATATTTTCTGCTGCTTTGCTTTGTGGATTCCCCATACGTACCTGTAAGCACAGATTTTGTAATCTGAACGATAGCTTGTGTACTAAATCTATGAAATGCTATATGCCAAGTTTATTCTTGTTTTCTTCCTGATATGCAGATATTTCAATTAGATTCTGGTTTGCGATCCAAATTGTTGCAAAAAAAAGGTTTCCATTATGCCAATAAAACATATACCTACATCCAGTATCATAATTTGAGTAGTTGATTGTTCCATGGCAAAAAAAAATTATCTGCTCGTCTACTTTACTGATCATAGGTCAGAATATCAAATATGCCACTTCCAATATCAATTGATACTTTATACAGGCAAAACAATAGCTTCCTAGAGCACGTTATGTTCCTTTGAGATAAATTGCAACAATTGTAGAGCTGACGGTGACAGTGTGAGGACAGTACTCATGTAGAAGACATTGTTCTCTATGTATTTGCATATATAAAGTGATTGGTTCTCTATGCATTTGTTCATTCTATTCTATTTAAAAAAGAACAATATAGCCAAACATTTTATTTTGACAAACATTGCACAGATTTCTCAATCCAAAACTTGATGCATCATAATGGTTTGTGTCCTAACCGGCATCTACGGATTAAATCTTCAAAAAGAGCAAAATCAGAAGGAAAACAATTATAATCAGTCACTCTTATCTATTGTATGTGGTGCTTGCATAATCAGTCATGTGCATGCATGCTACTTTAAATGCGTTTCAGTTTAAATGCGTTTCAGTACTTTAAATGGTGAGATGATCTACTGCGAGGGGGTGTTTTTTGACAAAATTAGTTAATGCTGCTGAGATGATGTGTAAGATAAATGCATTCAAATGTACTTTCAGGGAGCAGTGTGACCCATTTGAAGATGGTCAATGTACTTTCAGGGAGCAGTGAGACATTTGAAGGTACAGTTTATGATAGATGAGTTTTATGACAATGACACCCATTTGTCACAAACTGTTCAGAGAGCTCGAGCAATTTGCAGGCTCTTTACCCAGTTTTATGTTACACAGTTTTTTGGCACACAAGAAAGCTGGGTAGATGTTGCTGGTGGGGTGTTCTCTTCTCCCTGCGGTGTTAGGCTCTGTTACGGATGAGTCGAGAACGCCCCACCAGCCTCCACTGCACATCAATTGGAGCGGTCGAGAGCATCTCAGGTACGCTCTACGCAGTTGTGTGTACATGCTTTTTTACTGTTGAGTATAATTCTCTAATCCTGTTATTCATACCTATGCATATATGGTAGATTAAACTTGATTGGTGATTACTGAATGGTTCCAAATTGATAGGAGTATACTTTAATGATGAATGAAACCAAGTAAAACTGGATTGCTTTGTTTGATTTGAGTTCCCATGCAAAGTATAAATTGATTATCCAAGTAAAACTCTTCCGCTGTCTAGATACTGAAGAAATAAATCAATGCCATGCAGATGCCATGCAGATCATGCATCCCGTCTGGGTGTCTAGGAGCAAAAGTCGGACAGTTCCAGTGCGTTCAATGTATTTGAAACAATGGATGTAAGACAGAATGAATTAGCGGATCTGTTGAAAGTATGTACTGTAAGCGCAACCGTTGTAATACCTACCCGGCAGTGTCCAGAAGGGAATCGGCGGCGCCTCCAAAACGGGAACGCGACGCCGTCGGTTCGAGTGCGTGATCGGCGGCGCCGTCGGTTCCAGTGCGTGATCGGCGACGCCTCCAAAATGGCAATGCGGCGCGGTCCGCTGAAGGGCGGCGGAGGCAAAAATTAGGATCGGCAGCGGCAACGGCAATGATGTCCGGCGTGGGCGAGGGGATGGATCGGGCGAGCAAAGGAGAGGCTGGCGGCGGCGGAAGATCAGATCTGGGCACGACGCATCACTCGGGCGGTTTTTTTTGGCGTTAGAGGTGTGACGCAACGTGGGCGGGGCGTTGGACAAAGAAAAACCAGCGAAGGGAGGGGATGGTGGGAGGATAGACGATAAAAAACCAGCGAAAAAAAACCGGAAGACTATTCACCAACTGCTATATTAGGAGTAGAGATAGCTCACGGAAAGTCCCTGTTTTTTTCGGCCCCTGGGCAGTTTCCGGTTCACAGAAAGCCACTGGTTTTTAGACCAGTTTTTGTTTATTTTTTCTTTCCTTTTCCTGTTTATTTTCTACAATGTTTTTTCCTTTTTCTTTACTATTTTTCTTTTTTTCAAAATTCTTGAACTTTTTAAAATTCGATTAACCTATTTTCAAATCAACGAACTTTTTTTAAAATTTGATGACTTCTTTTCAAATTTTAGGAACATTTTCAAAACCGACGAACCTTTTTCAAAACAATTATTTCTTTCAAAATAGATTAACCTTTTCAAATTTGATGACCTTTTTTCCAAATTCATGAACTTTTGTGAAGTTTGTGAAACAAATTGAAATCTGCAAAACTTTTTGATTTTCTTGCTATTCTCTTAGAAGAAGTTCATATTTTCATAAAATCCAATGGTTGACCGGTCCATGACTGGTCAAACACGATCCGACCTACAAAAAAGAATGTGATCAAGCGACTAGGGAGAGATTGCCTTTTTCTTGGGCCGGCCCACGAGCAGGGCGCACGGGCGCCAGCAAACCTGTTCTGGTGCTTAGGGCGCTGAACGAGGAGATCCCGTTATCATCATCCTTGCAGTTTTTTTTTCTTTTTTTGAAAAATGCTTGGCTTCATTCGGTGGATTGCATGCGAGCATCCATCTGTCATCCGTGCGACGCGTGTCTTTGTCTCCCACGTGGCCGCTGCTTGTTGCTCCCTATAATGCGTTTCTGCAGCAAAGTCTTTGTTGCAAAAAGAAATTATAACAATACCTTGGTTGCAAAAATAAATTGCAACGATACCTTATTGCAAAATAAATTAATTGCAACAAAACCTTTATTGCAAAAAAATTAAATTGCAATAAGACCTTTGTTGCAAAAAAAAAACTATAACAAGACCTCGTTGCAAAAAATCTGTAACTTGATCTATGTTACAAAATTTTCTGCAATATAACCTGTATTGCAGAAATTTCATACAAACATGACATGTATTGCAATGATCGAAGATAACGCTCGGCCACTCAATCCATCATATCCCGACAGCTCGTGAGGCGACGGATCTTTTAAAATAATCCGCCGGCCAACGCATAGCGGTGCTTTTTTTTAGAAAGTATCTTTGCAAATCTTCAGTGTGTAGTTCGGACCGATGAAAGAAAATCACTGGTTTTATTTTATGGAAAGAGCCCACGGAACGCGTGTTCCACCCCTCCTATCCCAAACCCAAACCCGCGTCCTCTTCTCCATACGCGCCATCCCAACATTCAAGATTCAAGATTTCCAGCACTACAAAAGGCGGCAGAGAGCGCGCGCGTCTTTGATCCACCCATCCCAAACCCGCCGCCGGCGCCTCCCACTCCCAGATCCCCAAACCCTAGCCAGCTCCCCGCCGGCCGCCATCTCGATGACCCATGGCCTCCTCCCCCGTCCTTCCCATGGGCTGCAGGTTCAGCCCGTCCGACGCCGACCTCATCTCCTTCTACCTCCGCCCCATGATCGCGGGCGAGCCCCTCCCTGAGGCCGCCGCCAGGTTCCTGCACACCGCCGACGCGTACGGCGCAGATCCGGCCGCCCTCGTCTCGGGCCTCCTGCCCGCGGTCCCGCTGGCGCCCAAGACCGGGGCCGAGCGGCGGTGCTGGTACTTCTTCTGCTCCGCCAAGGCCCTGTCCGGGCACGACAAGCGCAGGTCCCGCGCCGTCGGCGGCGGCGAGGGCACGTGGCACGCCGAGAAGGGGAGGGCGGCCGTCCTCGACGGCGAGGGACGCGTCGTCGGGTACAAGCAGAGTTTCAGGTACAAGCCCATCCATTCCGACGGATCCGTGGAGGCCGTGTGGCTCATCGTCGAGTTCCGTGTGGCTCATGATCGTCAAGGAGATGAAGAGAAAGGTGAGACAGTTCCAGTTCTTTGCAAGGTCTACCAGAGCCCGCGCAAGCCCCGATCTGCGTCCGTCCCGACGTCGCCGGCATACAGGAGGGGGAGGAAGAGGAAGGCCGGAGACGACTCAGCTCCGGTGAAGACTGTGAAGCGGCAGCTGCTTGTTTCTCCTGCTGCACCAATTCTGCTGCCGGCCGTCGAGCCACAGCCAGACTTGAACAACTGCTCGGATGGCGTCTCAGTGGACCAGCTTCTTGATGATCTCATGTCCGGCCTCACGCCTGATCAAGTCTTGGGTGACTTCTTGATGCCTTTACCTGAATCAGATGTCAATTGCAGCTTCTCCATGGCCAATGAGAATTCTGATCAAGTCTTTCTGGGTGACTTGTTGATGCCTGTCCCTGAACCAGTGGTCAACTACAGCTTCTGCATGCCCGACCATGCCGGTTCCATGGTGAGCAACTACGGCACCGTCCTCCATGGTGGTTCAGTCACACCCCTTTTTCACAATTCTGATCAATTTGACTTGTCGGTGCCCATCATCGAACCACTGCCAACTGACTTGCAGAGCCAGACAGCAATGCTAAATTTCAGCTTCCTGTCGTGTGCCCCGTATGCTGGAATTTGCGATTCTTGGACAGGAGGCGAGAGCACGGATGATGAAGCGGCCTCAGTCAGCTGGTATGACTCTGCTCAAAGCTCACCGGCGGTTCCAACCGAGTGGATGATGCAATCACCATTTGCCACCCCATATCTATTCTGAAGCTGACCAGCTTCGTATTGTCTGTGTTTTCGCTACCCCATGGACAAGATACATGCAATCGCCGTTTACCCCAAGGATAGGATACATGTTTTTGTAGCTTGTACCAAGGTTCAAGACCTTGTTGCGTTGGCTGATGGTCGATGTAGTTATGGCTTATAATGATCTGGTTACGTATGTTAGTATACATTGGGGAGGTGTATTGTCATCATTAACTGAATCTAGATGTCTGTTCAATCTGAATTTAGATGTTTTATTATTCAGCATGTGCCTGCTTGTGATTTCCTGTGTTGTAAGCAGTAATTAATACCCTTTAGCTGCTATCTTTGATCCTACTGCTGGCTCATGCACTTGGGATCCTTTGCTGTCTGATAACTAATGAGTGTAGTACGTATTTGGATCTTAATTAGAATGCAATGCTTTTCTAACAGCTGGGCGAGAAAATAATGGTACTGAACTCATGGAAAAGGAAAACAATGAAATTTACTAGTTACAGTTTGACATTGTTCTAGCCAACTCTTTCAGCACACCTAACGCTTCAGACCGGGACTCCTGGTTCTATCATTCTCAAACCATAAGTTTATGGAATATTGGAGACAGAAATTATTGGTCTTGGAAATAGTTTCTCTCTGTATATTACTCACACATTATTTCCATCTCATTTAGGTGGAATTTTATGGTGGGCCTTTGTGCTGGAGCACTCTTACAGTTCCTGCATCTTCCGGTAGGATCTTTGATCAGCAATTGGCGTCCTTCCTTGTTCTGGTTCTAACTATTAAAATAGTTTTCAATGTTTTGTTTGCTCCTTGAACAGGCAAAGGTGCTTATTGTAATGGGCAAAAAGTTCATGTCTGGTCAACAGACAAGGTAGCCTATTTTCTCGTGTACAACTGTACAAGAACAATATGAGCACACCTGTGTGTGCCTGCCATGAAAATATTCCAGTGACCGTAGACCCAATGTACCTGTTCATTTAAGTATTTCAGGAAGCAGTCGTAATGTATGTAATACAGATTGTTCATGCAGCAGATATGAGCCAATATAAATTTGTTCAAGGAATTTACTGAGACGTTACTAGGGTAAGTGAATCTTCCTGTGATTAAAACGGTATCACTGTGTGTTCACATGCTTTTCTCCTTTATGTTCTTTCCTTTATCCTTCTTTGAAATGTACTTTCTTTCAGGGAGTACGAAGGCTAGGCTCTGCTGCTGCTGATCTGTCCCATGTTGGTCTAGGCATTACAGAAGCCTATTGGGAATAACAGCTTAAGCGATGTAACAATCTCTTTTGGTAACTCGGTTTGGATATGTCCCATGATCCTTTTTGCCCCATGAAATTAGATTTGTGAAATAATTATCAGTTTGGTTGAAAGTGGGACTGGCTTATTTGTTTATATTCAAACCTTACCGCATTTTTATCCGGGTAATGTTCATGTTTATGATAGTTCTTATATTTCTGGATTCTCATAATTTGGTTTGAAAATTCTAGAGGTAATCTTAAAGGTTTCATTGGGCAATTTTGAGCTAATTTCTGAAAGCAATTGATTCCGTTTTCTGTAAGATGCAGAATTTGCGTAGTAAAAGCCTAAAAGGTATCAAAGTGATGCAAATATTCTGAAATGTATTTATCTAGCATAGTCTTAGTTTCAGTTTTATAAATTTCTGACAGGCGCCGCAGGTTAGTATGCTGAAAATGCCTTCTCATGTTTTGCTAAAACTGTTACACTGCAGCCGCTCGCCCGCAAGGGAAGATAGGGACTGAAATTGTACCATGCTTGGGCTCAACCCCACCAGCTTCAGACCAAATGGCTGCACCACTGTAGCGATGCCCAAGTTGGTTATGTTGGACAGCCAGAAACTTCTGTAATATCTCTATTAGCTTTTTTTAACAGCTCTAGCTGATTGTTTGCTTAATCTTTCCAGTGAGACCATTGAGGAGCGATGAGAATGTACCGACAATATCCTAGCCTGCATTACTAATAAACTATGCTTCTTCTGCCATATATTTCCTTTCTCTGTTATTATTTCTGTTTGGTTGGCAAACAGCGTTTGGTGTTTTTGCAAGTATGTGTTGTTGTGTTAGATTTGTGCACACTTTTCAAATGGTTGACGATCAATTCATGTTGGGGAGATTTCGCATGAATCTGTTTAATTCTTGCATTCCAAGATGGAACTGGGATACCACCCTCTGGCTAAATGCATATCTTTCTGATCTTTGTCATGAATCGGCGCTTGGGGCTGAAGCAAAGGATAGTCAGAACCACTGGATTTTCTCATATGCTTGGTGCATAGGGATGAAAATGGAGCGGAAATTTTCTGTTTTTCCGGAGGAAAAATGGAAACGGGGAGGAAATATGAAAACGAAAACGGAAATTTGCAAAACGGAAGCGGAAATGGAATTATTTATGCGGAAACGGAAACAAAAACGGAACGGTGTTTTCCGATGGAACATGCATGGAAATGGAACTTTCCGTTTCCGTGAATATGGAATTTCTGTTTTTACTATAGACCTATAGCTGCTTTGCAGCCCAACCACCAAAGAGAACACAATGGCACAATTAGTAGAATGGATCTAAGGCCCAACTTCTACTACCACACATGTACTCAGCTTGACCCTATACGCAATTGTCCGATACTACTACAATACTACACTAAGTTGCTAACATAATGATACTATTTTGTAGCCATGTTAGCAACTCATTAAATTTGTTTATTTTTGTGTGTATTTCTCTATGATTCAAGGGGTTTTTAAGTTCCGATCAATGTCTATTTCTGTTTCCGTATCCGCTTTGTATTCGCTCCGTGTCTGTTTTTGGTAGTATCTGTTTCCGTATTCATTTCCGGGGTTTCTGTATTCATTTCCGCTTCTGCAAAAAAATATGAAAACAAATATGATAGCACTCAGTTCCGTCCGTTTCCGCTCCGTTTTCATCCCTATAATGGTGCAGAGGTACCCATTTGCACAACATCTGGAAACTCACAGGAGTTAAAGATGAGTAGGCAGGGTTTGGAACAACTTTGGTACCAGCGTATGGTCAAAATAACTATAAGCTGTTCCAAATTTAAATCATAGCTTATTTTTTTAGGGAAAAGCTTAAAGATAGCTTAATTTCACAACCCCTTATTTTCGCTTCCCTAGCTTATCTATTCCGCATACATACAGTTTCTGACTCTGCCTTCCGCTGAAGGTTTTCTCTTGCAGTCATCTTATTCTGAGTTGGTGCCTCCAGAACTTTACAAGCAAACAAACTTTACATGTGCGTGCCACTCTTTTTTTTAAAAAAAAATCATAGTATTACTGAACTTGCCTTGCTATAATTATCCTCTCATGTTGACAGGAAAACTGAATGTGCATGTCATTTCTTATATAATTACATATACATATTACGAAATGTACCTTGCAGAAATTGATCTCTGATATACTGCTTCATTATTTGATACAAAGTCGAATATGTATTTTTAGAATCTTAGGATAGCCATTCCCTATATCCAATACAAGATGTTGCTACTTACACAAAGGAACAAAGTGGCACGTGACATTTATTTAAATCGTTACAAATTCATATCCAATACAAGATGTTGCCCACACATGTGTGGATCATTGTGCTAGTAGTAGTACAATGTATTGTGAAAAAGAAACTCTTGAACAAATAGGTAGTACATGACTACATGCACATAGATGTGAAAATAAAACACTGGTCTGATCAGCATGTGCCATCTGCGTGCGATGCAAAGCTCCAGATCTTCATCTGTCATACCCTATGGACGATCGGATGCTGTGAGTCCAACACGTTTGGAGTCAAAGATATCCGATTTCATGTATTCCATGAGAATAGCAACGACGGTCGTGATCTCTCCGCCGTTGCTGAGTTGTCTGGCATGGGAATCTGGTGTGCACCTGTAGCTCACGTAGCACAGCATCTCCATCCACACTTGAGAGATGAGGTCCAACATGTCAGCACTTGTAGCAGGTGTATCTAACGTCATGTCTATCAGCTTTTCGCCAAGCTGAGATGCTCTGTCAAATGTTAAGTTCTCTTGCAATGCCCCATTAGTCTCCTCAGCCGAACAGCTAGACCGAGATGGATCATGTTCCAGTGTCTGAGCAATCTCAGGAGTATCAAGTGCTTTCCCACGCTCCCGTATTAAACTGACCAGATCTTCTGCTGAGCTATACTTGAGACAGTTTACCACCTTATTGCACAATTCGATATACCTCTGGCGACTAGCATTGTTGGGCAGCATGTGTGGGCGTGCGGCGAGCAGGAAAAACATGTAGTTGGAGAGCACCTGAATCGTGTCAGCAAGAGCTGGCCGGGGCGGGTATCTCTCATCGTGCCAACTGAGGTAGACATGAGTGGCGATGTGCCACACGAGGATGCTCTCGTCCAGTTCGATGCCCACGCTCCAGCTGACTAGTTCCTCTTGCGGTATTCCCATCCTCTTCAGTGCCGCCTGGCCCCGTGAGTTTTGGATGTGATCTGGGCTCTCTTTGATGATGCTCACGCTTCGCCGCAGTTGTCTGTCAAGCAGATGGCTGAAATCTTCTGGAACTGGAATGGACTGAGTGTAAACCAGCATGTTCCACAAGTCCTCACGTCCCATCCACCTTGCGATTTTGCTGCTCCGATTGTCCCTGCTATCGGTGCACAGGTGGATAAAGTTGTGCTGCCCCATGGAGCCCGACCAATACCGCAATGGCAGTCCTGCATTTGACATTGCATAACTAAGGAGAGCCCGGGGCAAGCTAACCAGATACAGAAGATAGCTGCAAAATGTCTTCTTAACTAATCCAACGCAACTATTCCCACCATACCTTTGAAAAGGCTGAATTGTTAACACAGCTGCTTGTGCCCAGCTGGAGAACATGGCTCGCAGCAATGATGTGATCTCCAGGATGATGGCGCCAGCCAGCAAAACATAGGTGCCAGCGACATCTACTGCGTTGTACTTGTCACCATCTTCGTCGCTGAATCGACGCAACAACATGAATGCGGTGATAGTGGCCAATGGCGACATGACACGGATGCAAATCCCATACCAGGTGTGGATCACCGGGGCCTTACTGTAGAAGATGTCGTACATGATCGAAAGCTGCACCTCAGCCATCTGGTATAATGAGCTCCACTCATATTCCAGCACTGTCATTCCAAGTGCTACAAGAGGCAACGGTCCCTTCAACAAATGCATAGGGAAACACAATAGCTGGTGAGCCGGCATCACTCCGTAGTTGTGGCCTGAAATTATCACAGAGACACCGCGATTTCTGATATGCACAGTGCCAAAACTCTGATAATTCTTGCCCGATAGGTTACTACTGCTAGCACGCTTGAGCGCCCATACTCTCTCCCCGTACTTGACAACACCAACCACAAACATCAGGATGGCAGCCTGACGGAGCAAAGTCTGATGGAGCACAAGAGAGGACTCATAGAGGACATAGCCAGCTGCCAGCACCTGCACCGCAAAAATCTGGAGGTGTCGCATCCACAGCCGGTTGTCTTCGATGGAGTATGCGGTGATGTTGTCCTGGCCACCAAGGTGAAGCAGCAGGAACGGCGCCCAAAACGCCATCAGCTGGTGCTCAGGCAAACTCTGACTGCCGATCACAGACATGTGGCCCAAAACGTATATGGCCGTCGTGTCGGCGAGCTGGTACGCCAACCAAACGATGGCTCTGAGCATGCCGGAGTCTATGAGCGGACGGATCTCCGCCGTGATGAGGAGAATCACCTGCAGCGTGAAGCTTAGCAGCACCAGTGCCTGGATCCCCCATTCTTTCCAAAACACCACTAACTCCTCTGCTCCTCTGGCCATTAATTACCAAGACGATTAACTGGAACTGGGTTACAAAACAACAACAACCAAAATGATTAACTACTCGAAATCAAGTGGATTAAACAACAACAACAACAACAACAACAACAACAACAACAACAACAACAACAAGAAGAAGCTAGTAAGTGTACTTATGCGCGTGAGATTAATGTAAAACTAGAAGGGTCAGAACTTACATCTCGTATGTAATCCGTCGGCCTGACATGGGACAGATCGATGTCAGGCAATCGATTGGTTCACCGGCTGCTGCTAGCAGGAGAGAAGAGAGTTGTATCGGGGAGAATAATTAGTCCTCAACTACGGGATGACTATGCGACGCGATGTATTCATATGTACACCCGCTAGTCAAGTAAATAATCCAACATCAACAAAGATAATGAGAAGACCCGGTCCAATCTTTGCTAATAACCAAGTCCAGGGAGCTCGATAACCTCAAGGTATACTCAACCACTTTATTTTTTGTTTCTGGGGCTGTCAAAAGTTGTCACAGGCGTGATAACCACCAAGCCACCTCTTTGGACGTGCAGATTTAACTTCTTTTTATTTGATTACTTACTTACTCTTTTTCAAACGGCTTTGCTTTTTCTCTTTTTTTTAAGTTTTTCCTTTTTCTCATAAATTTTTGATAAATTTTGATCGACTTTTTTTCAGAATCGATGAACTTTTTTTAAAATAAATGAACCTTTTCTCCAAACCAATGGAACTTTTCTCCAAACCAATGATTTTTTTCTTCAAAATCAATGAACTTTTTCAGAATCGATGAACTGTTTTACAAATTTAATGAATTTTTTTCAAATTCGGTGAACTTATTTTAAATTCATGAACTTTTTTCATTTTTGTGATTTTTTTTCAATGGTACAAACTTTTCTGAAAATATTTGATTTCTTTAAATTCGTGGTTTTCGTGAATGCCTTTTCAAAATTACGTTTCCTTTTATTCAAATAATTATAGTGGGTATATAATAGTACTGACTGAATGGTAAAAAGAGCTCTGTTTCCAGTAGAAATTAACAAACCGAGCTTGGTCTAGTGGTTAACTCGTGTGGGCATTCACAATGGCGTTCGGGTTCAAATCCCACTTCTCTTCATTATTCATTATCTTTATTTCTAATGGACGAGTTGATGAATCGTCTTCGCAGTTTATTTTCGCTGATTTTTTTTCGTCTTTCCTCCCACCCTGGTCCACGGTTTATTTTCGCTGATTTTTTCTCGTCTCTCCTTTCACAACCCCCTCCCACCCTGGTCCATCGGTTTATTTTTCTCTGTACTCTTTATTACTACCAGAACTTTCCTAACGTATAACAAATCACGGATCTAACTTCCTTAAATTATGCAAATCAATCGATTCCTTTTATTGGTTCAATTTGTCTTAGGAAACAAATAATAGATTTTCAGGAAACAAATAATACATTTTAATCCAACTTCCTTAAATTATGCAAATCAATCGATTCCTTTTATTGGTTCAATTTGTCTTAGGAAACAAATAACAGATTTTCAAAAAATAAATAATACATTTTAATCTAACTTCCTTAAATTATGCAAATCAATCGATTTCTTTTATTGGTTCAATTTGTCTTAGGAAATAAATAACAGATTTTCAGGAAACAAACAATACATTTTAATCTAACTTTCCTAACTTATCTAAATCAATCGATTTCTTTTATTAGTGAAATTTGTTTTAGGAAACAAATAACACACACGTCACAACTTTCCTCCCAATAAATAGTTTCTTAACATTTGCAAACTTTCCTAATCAGACACGTCACAAACGGGCGGGTACTGATATCACGTTACCAAACAATAAAACCCCATTTGCATAGAAATCAGTTCAAAAATCCTAACTTTCCTAAATTTTTACCTTTCCTTGATAACAATCCCTCCGCCACATTTGCCCACGGCGGTGTCGAAGGCATGGCGCAGCAGCTTACCAGCGGTAGAGCAGCGCATAGCAGCAGGAAGCAACACGCAGCAGGCGAGGCGAGCGGCCGACGGTGGAGGGCAGAGATGCGGCTGGCGTGGCCGAGGGGGCGGCCGACAGAAGATGGCCACGACTGGAGGCGGCGCGAGGCAGGGGCGCGACAGCGGGGCGGGCGAAGGGATAGGCGGCAGCAGACGGGGCGAGCGCAGCCAGCGAGAGTGTGGCGCGCGACCAGGATGTGTGTCGCGCGGGGCATAGTGGTGCGGTGGCTGCGGCGAGCGCGACGGCAGCGGCGGGTGCGACCGATGCTGTGTAGCACAGGCGTGGACATGGAGAGGGAGTGGCCCCGCGAGCGCGGAAGAAGAGCGGTAGGCTCAGGCATGGGCGTGCATAGGAGCGGGCATATGCCACGGGGTCAATCCGAGGAGTTCGGTGCCTACCCCTGCAATGGCCATGGCGGACGGTGGTTCTCGGCCACAGCGAAATACCCAACGAGAGCAAACGAGAGGGGAAACAGGGGGAAAGGCAAGAGGAGATCATGGTGGTGTCAATGGCGCCCTAGGGGAAGACATGGGAGCTCGGGGCGGCGCGGATCGAACGGCAATGTCACGGTGGCCCAAGGTTGAGGAAGACGGCAGCGACATCGATGTGGGGGTGCTGGACTTGATCTCGTTGGTGCAGACGAAGTAGCGAAGGCGTTCGGAGCTCCTCGACAAGCTCCTGGCCCGCAGGGAGGGCAGTGGCCATGTGGACGGGGTCGGTCATGGTGGTCGTGGCGTCTGACCTCGTCTAGATCGATGGGATCGAGCGAGCAAGGAGGAGAAGTGGATTTGGGAGGGGCATTGAGGAGGAGTGAGGCCATGGGGGCAGGGAAGGAAGGCGTCACCCTTATCCATTCCCCTTCCATGCTAGCGAGGTGGTCGGGCGGGAGCCCGGCTTTGTAGCGACATGGCTCGGGGAACAGGACAAGACGACCGCGCGGGGACTGGACCGCTGAGCCCGTTCGGTGGCAAGGCCCGGGGGTAGGGTGAATCCCTTTTTACATCGTCCTTTTGGTTTTTCAATGTATTCTAATCTGTTTCTCCTTGTTAACACCGTTTTCTACTTATTCTTATCAACTAAATGATCTCTACTCCTAATGTCTCAGTTGGTAGTCTCCGTTCCGGGTTTATTTTCGTCCCACCTCCTGAGTGAGGGAGAGGGGAAGAGAGAGTGAGGAAGAGGGAGGGAGAGGGTGTGTGTGTGTGAGAATTTGATGGTAAAAAGGTCGTCAATGTCACTTAATATGTATGAGAATATTAAATGTAATATTAACATAATTGATATTGAACTTTTAAAGTTAATGTGGCCCCATT
The DNA here is from genome assembly GCF_018294505.1 of Triticum aestivum. Taxonomy (NCBI): domain Eukaryota; kingdom Viridiplantae; phylum Streptophyta; class Magnoliopsida; order Poales; family Poaceae; genus Triticum; species Triticum aestivum. Next base: position 37,990,652 of record NC_057809.1, read on the forward strand.
GCAACGCACGGGCGTTTTTTCTAGTTCATTATAAAGGTGACCTTTTTCCTTCACGGTTTTGCTTTTTCTGTTTGGTTGATTTGATGGGACGGCCCAAATCGTGTTGTCTTCGAGCGCTAGGGGCGCGGACGGACGCCTGCAGCGCTGTCTAGGGGGATCTCCTATTCAGCGGGCGATTCCTAAACAGCGCCCGTTGCGCCCGTTTCTTCGATTTCCACAAACGGGCGCACACCCTCTCCCCGCCATTGGCTGGCCCATTTTCATTCTTTTTTTCCCTTTTCTGAACTGCTGCAAAAAAGGGCATGAGGTGGGGATCGAACCTGCGCCGCGGTATTCTGAACAGGTCGCGCTAACCAACATAGCCAACTCAACTTCCGCGATTATTTCAATCTCTTTCCGTCTTTTGTTCTCGCGTTTGTTTCTTTTTTTCTTTTTTTCAGTTGTTCTTTCTTTCTGCCCTTTTCTTTTTTTCTTTCTTTTTTAAACTCGCGAGTTTTTCTCCAAAATTGACGAACTTTTTTTCAATTTTATGAACTTTCTTTAAAATTCGATGAAGTTTTCTTCAAAATCGATGAACTTTTTTCATATTCGGTGAACTTCTTGCAAAATTGATGAACTTTTTTCATTTTTGGTGAACTTCTTGCAGAATCGATGAACTTTTCTTCCAAATTCCCTGAAATTTTTTCAAATTAGATGAACTTTTTTTAAGTTCAATGAACTTTTTTTAAAAATTTTATTTGGCAGTTTTCTGGATGTTAAATACCATTGGGTGGGTTACTTTTTATTGGCATTGGAAACATATCACATTATGGCAGGGCAACGTTTCACAATTTAATGAATCCTCCACTTATTTGATGGGATGGTTAAGAGATTACCTATGGTTAAACTCTTCACAACTTATCAATGGATATAATCCTTTTGGGATGAATAGTTTATCGGTATGGGCGTGGTAGATATTGATGGTATTCGTGAGCCTGTTTCTGGTTCTTTACTTTATGGAAACAATATTATCTCTGGTGCTATTATCCCTACTTCTGCGGCGATCAATGGACTTTTTTCAAATTCGATGAACTATTTTCGAATTTGATGAACTTTTTCAGATTTTTGTGAACCTTTTTGAAAATCAATGAACTTCTTTTTGTAATCGGTGAACTCTTTTTGAAATCGAAGAACTTTTTTTCAAAATCGATGAACTTTTTTTGAGAACCGATGAACTATTTTCAAAATTGATGAACTTTTTTTGAGAACCAATGAACTATTTTCAAAATCGATGAACTTTTTTCAATTTTTTAATGAAGTTTTTGTGAATTCGTGAACTTTTTTGAATACATGAACTTTTCTAATTCACGATTATGTTTTAAATCTGTGGACTGCCGAAATTTGTTCACGTATTTTTCAAAAGATATCACGTTTTCTAACTTGTTTCAAATAAGTCAAAAAGTACCTGGCAATGCGTGTGCAATAAATAGCGTGGGTAAAGTTCGTTGTACTTTTGCATTGTCGCGCTACTACATTACACAAGTGACTAGTTGGTCTAGTGGTTAGCCAACCAGGTACTAGAGGTCAGTTCACGCGTTCGATTCCGCAGCAGGACCAAAAGTTTCTGGTTTTGTTTTTTGCGAGTGTTGCGTGTTCGTGGGCCGGCCCACCTGGGTGCAGCAGCGAGCGCCCGTAGCTTCAACCGGCGCATAAGGCGCCCTATAGGAGCTCCCTATTCAGCGGTTCAGCGCCGATGAATCAAACTGCCGCTTACTGCGGCACCTTGGTGGGCTGGCCCACGAACACGTAGAAGCGGCGAAAAAAAGTGGATGCTACAAATCATCCGGATGATTTCTCAAGGAAATCATCCGCCTAGCCAGCCGTCGGATCAACATATTGGTGGTCGTTCGATGCAGAACGCCACAACAATAGACCAGCTCCAACGCAGCGCTACTGGCTCTCCGGCAAAGCTCCACTGCAGCACTGTGCGGCGTGTCTATAGCTCCAACGCAGCCCGACAGCGTCCGGAGAAGCTCCATTGCAACCCCGGCGGAGCTCCAACGCAGCACCAATGGAGTCCGGTGAAGCTCCAACGCAGCACCGAGGGAGTCCGGCGAAGCTCCATTGCAACTCCGGCGGAGCTCCAAGGCGGCACCGTGGACTCCGGCGAAGCTCCATTGCAACTCCGGCGGAGAGCTAACGCAGCACGGACGGAGTCCGGCGAAGCTCCATTGCAGCAGCGTCTATGCTTCCGCCGGAGTTGAGGGAGATTCCCCGACGCACCGTTCCGACGAGCCGCACGACCACCCTTAGAGTAGTAGTGGTGTTGTTGCAAAAAAGCAGCAGCATCAAACGTGCTCATCGCAGCCTCCTCACTGTCAGCACTGGTGGCGTTGCAACGCAGCACCGTCGGTGGCGACGACCGGAGTTGAGGAAGATGCTCGTCACAGCAATGGTGCTGCTACAAAAACATGGATTGCGGCGTGGAGTGGCAGTGACGAGCAGGAACCTTACAGCTGTGCTGGCCAGAGATGCCCTCTGCCCGACCTTGCTGCAACCGCGTTGTAGCGTTCCCGGTGTCGACCTTCGCCTGCTTGCATCAATGGCAGCTACGGGCCATGCATGAATGCCATAGTAGTGTGGCTGCTTTGCAACAGGGGTGGTGTTGCACTAGTAGAAAAAGGGCCATTTGTCCCGGTTCGTAAGGGCCATTTGTCCCAGTTATTGAATCGGGACTAAAAGGTCGTTACTAAAGCCCTAGGCCTTTAGTCCCGGTTCTTACACGAACCGGGACAGATGGGCCTCCACGTGGCCAGTGCGGCGAGCCCAGGCAGGAGGCCCTTTGGTCCCGGTTGGTGGCACCAACCAGGACCAATAGGCATCCACACATCAGCAGCTCGCAGGAGCTGAGGTTTTTTTTAAGGGGTGGGTTTAGTGGGTTTTGGGGGGTTAATTTAAGTGTTTCATATATTGTGTTAGTTAGCTAATTAATAGAGATAAGTGTCCTCTCTTATCTCTGTGCTTGGTCGATGCTACGTACTATACGTATAGAGAGGACTCGACACGCTAGCTAGTAAGCAAAAATGAAGGAAACAGAAGATCGTCATGAACATATGCATAAAGAGAGAAGTGATATCGACCTCTCCTTCTCCGAGAGATTGGTCGAACAACAAGTTTTCGTATATCTATCTGACGCTACTGGCTACATATATACAATATAAGATCTCTTACAATATAATCCTCTAATTATATATGAACTCAGGGTCCGCATGGTATTCTTCGTCTTTATCGATCACGTGGTCAAGAAAGAATGCTGCCAATTCCTCTTGAATTGCTCGCATACGATCTGGTGCTAGGAGTTCATCCCGCATCCGAAACATCTAATTTGAAGAAGGGGGTTGTCGGTGTCAAAACCGGCGGATCTCGGGTAGGGGGTCCCGAACTGTGCGTCTAAGGCGGATGGTAACAGGAGGTAGGGGACACGATGTTTTACCCAGGTTCGGGCCCTCTTGATGGAGGTAAAACCCTACGTCCTGCTTGATTATTCTTGATAATATGACTAGTACAAGAGTTGATCTACCACGAGATCAGAGAGGCTAAACCCTAGAAGCTAGCTATGGTATGATTGTATGTTGTCCTATGGACTAAAACCCTCTGGTTTATATAGACACCGGAGGAGGCTAGGGTTACACAAGGTCGGTTACAAAGGAGGAGATATGCATATCCGTATTGCCTAGCTTGCCTTCCACGCCAATTAGAGTCCCATCCGGACACGAGACGAAGTCTTCAATCTCGTATCTTCATAGTCCAGCAGTCCGGCCAAAGTATATAGTCCGGCTGTCCGAAGACCCCCTAATCCAGGACTCCCTCAGTAGCCCCTGAACCAGGCTTCAATGACGATGAGTCCGGCGCGCAGTGTTGTCTTCGGCATTGCAAGGCGGGTTCCTCCTCCGAATACACCATGGAAGAGTTTGAATACAAGGATAGTGTCCGACCCTGCAAAATAAGTTCCACATACCACCGTAGAGAGAATAATATTTCCACAAATCTAATCTGCTGACACGTTTTGGCAGCATGACATCACGCCACGGCCCGGTAATTATTTGAACCGTTTTTTCTTTAACTAGCACCGCACATAACGCGAGGCGGTTTCTTAACACGTCTTGTCAAAGCAGAGATCACGTTCCCCTTATCACGGGATTCTCATCAATACAAATGTGGGTAACCCAACCGTGCCTGTTGGTATGACTCCTAGATCTTAGGTAAGTCTCGAACGGCCATGAGGAGGATGCCTGATATTCATCCTCTCTATAAAGGGACAGGGCTTTTTCTTTTTTCCCTCCCGCGCTCAATCGAATCCTTCCCCCGCCTCGAGTTCTAACACCCAAAGCCCAGGTCAGGCGCTTCGGACCTTCAATCATGTCCGGATCCAGCCTTCAAGGCCGGTGGATGCCTTCCTCCATCACGGAGGAGGACATCAAGAAGTTGAGGGAGGCCAGATATCTGACCGCCGAAATTTCGCATAGGCTGCCCGCCCGTGGGCAGGTCGTCCCTACTTCCGAACCCAACAAGAGCGTTGTGTTCGTCTCCCACTTCCTCCGAGGACTAGGCCTCGCTCTGGATACCTTGTTAGGGGTCTTATGTTCTATTACGGGCTAGATTTTCACGATCTGGCCCCGGGTTCCCTTCTTCACATCTCGTCATTTATTGTCGTTTGTGAGCCCTTCCTCCGCATTACCCCTCACTTCGGCCTGTGGCTCAAGACCTTTGATGTGAAGCCGAAGATGGTTGAGGGGCAGTACGCAGCGTGCGGAGGTGCTCTAATAAGCAAAATTGCTAACGCTCCATGGCCAAAGGGTTCCTTTCCAGAGGTGTCCGGATTGTGGCAACGGGAGTGGTTTTACGTCACAGCTCCTCAAAGTGCCAAGTGGGTAGCTACCCCCACCTTTCGCTCGGGCCCTCCACCACAACTGATGTCATGGATCAGCAGGGGGCCGAGCTGTGGTCCAGCCAAGGACGTGCCAATACTGCAGAGCTGTATCCGAGATCTCTTCGAGGGAGATTTCAGTCTGGTTATGGTAATGCAAGTTATGCTGGTTCGTCGAGTCCAGCCTTGCAAACGCCGGCCCCTCCGCATGTGGGAATTCAACCCAGAAGGACCGCGCACTATTCAGAATTTCCTCGGCATGACGCACAAGGAGATGTACAAATCATTCTTCGGACCCCAAATAGAGTGTCCGGACACTACCGAGGACGTGGGCCTGAGCTGCAACCGCCCCGCTGCCCAAGTAAGTAATCCCATGGCTGAACGCACTGTCCCTTTATTTATCATGACATCATTCTAAAGAATCGCTCTTTGACCAGGACTGGATAACAAAGGCGAAGATGATCCGGTGTTCGGCCCCCCTTCCTGAAGGCTTGGACAATCCGGTGCTGGAAAAGATGCTCGAGCCAGCACCTTGTCTAGTGCCCTCAAAGGAAGATGAAGGGGGGAATAAAGAGGGCGAAAGCGGGCCTCCATCGCTACCTATTCCAACCGAGGGAATGAGCGCCTCCGCGAGGGAGGATAACCAAGGGGAAGAATCTGACATTCTCTCTCCCCGGGGAAGGAAGAGGACTACCTCTGAAGATCCGGAAACTAAGGTTTCCAAACGGGAGAAGAAATCTCCGCCAGAGGGTCCTGCCTCGGAGGGTATTCTTGCCGCACAATGTCCGTGCGGGGATCAGCCCTCTACCGAGTTGTAAGTAATCAAAAAGTACTTAATAGTGAAGATATCCTACCTTACTTCCAAAGACAATAACTGATGCTTGTAAATTGTAGTCCGGATCGCAGCCCTTCTCGACAGAGTTCATCTTCGGGGGATCTTTTTCCGGAGATGATGGAGAGTGAAACGCCTCCCCCGGACTCCCCAGCTCAAGAAGCGGGCGACCTTGAAGTGTCGTCACGAAGGGTATCTTCGGATCCAATATTGCCAGAGGATAACCCTTTGGCTGCCCGGCATCCCCAGTATTCGGCTCCTAAGGAGAGCGACAGCAAGGGTCCGTACTGTGTGCGGTCGGACGCGCTGAAGGATCTTCTGGGAAAAGTTGTCGTCTCGGAAGCGCATCGTACGCTAATGGGTACGGTAATTGAAAGGATTTCATCCACCGAAAGCGGTTTGCATGAAGCTTTTATGAGTCTGCTGAAAGGCTTCGAGGTACATAAAATAATGTATGCCTTTTAATAGCACCGCATATGTTAGGTATGCCCATGCAGATAGTAGCCCCTGAGACTTTGGTTGTCGTCGAGAACGGCGGCAAACAGAGGATCATAGTCCCAAGTAATAACCAGACCGCCTTTATGTGCAGGTGGTTGAAGCTCCGGTGGCTAGCCGGACTGATGGGTTTGCCAAACTAAAGCAGCAACTGGATGCGGCAGATGCCGACATCGTGCTTGTCAACAAGCGGCTTGACGAGGCACAGGGTGAGTGATTTTTCTGGTGATCGTCACATAATAAGAGCAGCATGATGCCAGTATCTTTAATATGTTGTGACTGCAGATGGAGCGGCCACCGTGGAGACCCTTCGGGCAGAGCTTGCCCGAGCCAAGGAGCAAGTAAGGAGTAGCAATGCGGCCGCTTTACAGGCGGCCGAAGAGTTAAAGGCCGAACAGGCGCACATTGCGAGAGCAAAGAAAAAATTGCCAAGATGGCCGTGGAGTTAAAAGATGCTGCTGACCATTACCGGCTTCTTGAAGAGGAAAACCGGGCGAAGGCGACGGACCTGGAGAAGGACCGGGTGGCTGCCAAGGAAGCCCGCTCCAAAAATAGAGCGACAAAGGAGGAGCTGCATCAAGCTGCGGATATTGTATCCGGGAAGCCCTTCTTGTTGCGGACGAAGTTCGGGGATCCGAAGTATGCACCTCTGGACCGGCTATGGAGTTCTGCGGATGCCTACGTGGATCTGGCTGTAAGTGCTGCTGATGCGGCCAAGTATTTCAAGGATCGGAAAGATCACGAAGTGGAAAAACTGTTTTGGTCGCAGTTTCATGCTCCAGCCCGTCCGCTACTGTTGAATGAGAAAATGGCCGAGTGGGCCGAGCTCCATAGATTATCCGGACTTGCCATGTGGTCCGTTGTGGATCATCTGTGGCCGAGAGGGCCAAGGCCGAATAGCTACTTTAGCTTAGTGCAACAATTCCTTTGTGTTGTGCCACACATCGATGCTGTAAAGAGGTCAGCGTGCACAGAAGGCTCGCGGATGGCCCTTGCCCGTATCAAAACATATTGGGCGGAGATGGATGCCACTACTATTGCAGCACAGGGTTTGTCCATAGGCCGAGTGGCTATCGAGCACTACTTGAAGAAGTTCTTGAAGGCGCTCGTTCGATAGAGGCTCAGTGCTCGAAGAATATTATGTTTGAGTGACATGTATTACCATTGTAAAAACAATGTTTTATTGAGTTTATCAAGGCTGTATTTATACTTTTGCCCGAAAGTACTATGATGCCTCCTGTGCGGCCGTTTATGTATATATGGATATAACCTGAAAGATGGCAGTCGTCGGCTTCAGCCCCCACGCATATAATGCGGGGGTGTTTGCAGAAGACGCATGTTCACACTTGATCCAACGTCTTGGTCCATTAAGGAGGTGATAGCGCAGCGAACTAGGCAACCGGACTATGATGCTTTAACACTTTCACTTAGCCAGAGGAGTTTGACAGTGGGGCTACTATATAGCCCCTGGTGGCTCCGCGCTCATCCAGATTCGGGGCGCGTACATGCCTGGCCGGGAAACGGCCCTTCATTAAGGCGGAGGAATCCCGAAGATTCCGCTAGGTCATTGAGTGGTTGACCAGTCTCACGCTATATCATGACAGTCAGTTTTCGACTTTCTCTGCTGAGGTGCTCGTCCGGATGAATCAGGGCACAATCGCAGTAGTTCTCCTGGTGCCGCCTTAGCCGATAGAGCGGAACGTAAGGCAGCAAAACACAGGAGCCAGGCAAACCCAACATTTGACCAAAGACATGATTCGGAGCTGATGCATATAAGGCCAAACTCGCGACGCCGAACACTCCCTAAGGTATTCGGTCTTTATGATGTGAACCGGGCCTAAATAGTGCCCTTTGTAATAAGCCCCTGGTGTCCAGGTATGTGCAATATTCTGACGTGGCCACATGCCAATACGTCAGCATCCTTCTCAATTGTACTGAGAATCCGGGGGATGTGTATCAACAAGAGACAGTAAAAAAGGTTTACGCAGAGTTTAATCTAAAAAGAATCCTTGGAACGGGTCCCTGTTGCACGTCTGCGCCTGTGTCTTCGTTGTGCCGCATCCTGGGCGGGTGTAGCACAATGGTCATCTGTAAAAGAGAGGAACTTAGTTGACAAGTTGTCGTGCAAAAGGTAGGTTATACTAAAGAAACCATGTACAATTCAAGATGAGTAAAGTTGAGTCTAATTGCCACTTGTTTGCGCGCGTTGAGCCCCTTGTATTGTAATAGGGGTATAGCCATCAACCTGTATCGATTACATATAGCTGCGCCGGACTCGTCTAACTGCGTCCGTGGTCTTAACGACCTGTCAGATGCTTTAGTTGGTGAGGCCGTTTAGTGTGCGGTTGCCAAGGCAGCCGCACGGTCTTTCGCGCGCAAGGAGCGCTCAATATTTTCATTTACTTTAATGATGCCACACAGACCAGGCATCTTAAGCATGAGAGAAGCGTAATGTGGTGTTGCGTTAAAGCGAGCGAAAGCTTCGCGTCCGAGTAGTGCTTGATAACCACTTTGGAACGGAGCGATGTGGAACGTTAAATTTGTTGGGGAACGTAGTAATTTCAAAAATTTCCTACGCACACGCAAGATCATGGTGATGCATAGCAACGAGATGGGAGAGTGTGATCTACGTACCCTTGTAGATCGACAGCGGAAGCGTTAGCACAACGCGGTTGATGTAGTCGTACGTCTTCACGGCCCGACCGATCAAGCACCGAAACTACGGCACCTCCGAGTTCTAGCACACGTTCAGCTCGATGACGATCCCCGGACTCCGGTCCAGCAAAGTGTCGGGGAAGAGTTCCGTCAGCACGACGGCGTGGTGACGATCTTGATGTTCTACCGTCGCAGGGCTTCGCCTAAGCACCGCTACAATATTATCGAGGAGTATGGTGGAGGGGGGCACCGCACACGGCTAAGAGAACGATCACGAAGATCAACTTGTGTGTCTATGGGGTGCCCCCTGCCCCTGTATATAAAGGAGTGGAGGAGGGGAGGGCCGGCCCTCTCTATGGCGCGCCCTAGGGAGTCCTACTCCCACTGGGAGTAGGATTCCCCCTTTCCTAGTCCAACTAGGAGTCCTTCCATGTAGTAGGAGTAGGAGACAAGGAAGGGGAAAGGAGAAGGGAAGGAAGGAGGGGGCGCAGCCCCTCCCCCTAGTCCAATTCGGACTAGGCCTTGGGGGGGCGGCCAGCCCTAGGCAGCCCCTCTCTCTTTCCCGTATGACCCAATAAGGCCCAATACTTCTCCCCCGTATTCCCGTAACTCCCCGGTACTCCGAAAAATACCTGAATCACTCGGAACCTTTCCGAAGTCCAAATATAGTCGTCCAATATATCGATCTTTACGTCTCGACCATTTCGAGACTCCTCGTCATGTCCCCGATCTCATCCGGGACTCTGAACTCCTTCGGTACATCAAAACTCATAAACTCATAATATAACTGTCATCGAAACCTTAAGCGTGCGGACCCTACGGGTTCGAGAACAATGTAGACATGACCGAGACACGTCTCCAGTCAATAACCAATAGCGGGACCTAGATGCCCATATTGGTTCCTACATATTCTACGAAGATCTTTTATCGGTCAGACCGCATAACAACATACGTTGTTCCCTTTGTCATCGGTATGTTACTTGCCCGAGATTCGATCGTCGGTATCCAATACCTAGTTCAATCTCATTACCGGCAAGTCTCTTTACTCGTTCCGTAATACATCATTCCGCAACTAACTCATTAGTTGCAATGCTTGCAAGGCTTAAGTGATGTGCATTACCGAGAGGGCCCAAAGATACCTCTCCGACGATCGGAGTGACAAATCCCAATCTCGAAATACGCCAACCCAACATGTACCTTTGGAGACACCTGTAAAGCACCTTTATAATCACCCAGTTACGTTGTGACGTTTGGTAGCACACAAAGTGTTCCTCCGGCACACGGGAGTTGCATAATCTCATAGTCATAGGAACATGTATAAGTTATGAAGAAAGTAATAGCAACATACTAAACGATCGGGTGCTAAGCTAATGGAATGGGTCATGTCAATCAGATCATTCATCTAATGATGTGATCCCGTTAATCAAATAACAACTCTTTGTCCATGGTTAGGAAACATAACCATCTTTGATTAACGAGCTAGTCAAGTAGAGGCATACTAGTGACACTCTGTTTGTCTATGTATTCACACATGTATTATGTTTCCGGTTAATACAATTCTAGCATGAATAATAAACATTTATCATGAAATAAGGAAATAAATAATAACTTTATTATTGCCTCTAGGGCATATTTCCTTCAGTCTCCCACTTGCACTAGAGTCAATAATCTAGATCACATCACCATGTGATTAACATCGATAGTTCACATCATCATGTGATTAACACCCATAGTTCACATCGCCATGTGACCAACACCCAAAGGGTTTACTAGGTTCGGTAATCTAGTTCACATCCCTATGTGATTAACACCCAAAGAGTACTAAGGTGTGATCATGTTTTGCTTGTGAGAGAATCTTAGTCAACGGGTCTTTCACATTCAGATCCGTTATATATTTTGCAATTTTCTATGTCTACAATGCTTTGCACGGAGCTACTCTAGCTAATTGCTCCCACTTTCAATATGTATCTAGATCGAGACTTAGAGTCATCCAGATCAGTGTCAAAACTTGCATCGACGTAACCCTATACGGCGAACCTTTTTGTCACCTCCATAATCGAGAAACATATCCTTATTCCACTAAGGATAATTTTGACCGCTGTCCAGTGATCTACTCCTAGATCACTATTGTACTCCCATGCCAAAATCAGTGTAGGGTATACAAAAGATCTGGTACACAGCATGGTATACTTTATAGAACCTATGGCTAAGGCATAGGAAATTACTTCCATTCTCTTTCTATCTTATGCCATGGTCGGGCTTTGAGTCTTACTCAATTTCACACCTTATGACATAGGCAAGAACTCTTTTTTTGACTGTTCCATTTTGAACTACTTCAAAATCTTTTCAAGGTATGTACTCATTGAAAAAACTTATCAAGCGTCTTGATCTATCTCTATAGATCTTGATGCTCAATATGTAAGCAGCTTCACTGAAGTCCTTTTTTGAAAAACTCCTTTCAAACACTCCTTTATGCTTTACAGAATAATTCTACATTATTTCTGATCAACAATATGTCATTCACATATACTTATCATAAATGTTGTAGTGCTCCCACTCACTTTCTTGTAAATACAGGCTTCACTGCAAGTCTGTATAAAACTATATGCTTTGATCAACTTATCAAAGCGTGTATTACAACTCCGAGATGTTTGCACCAGTCCATAGATGGATCGCTGGAGCTTACATATTTTGTTAACACCTTTAGGATTGACAAAACCTTCTGGTTGCATCATATACAACTCTTCTTTAAGAAATCCATTAAGGATTGCAGTTTTGTTATCCATTTGCCATATTTCATAAAATGCGGCAATTGCTAACATGATTCGGACAGACTTAAGCATAGATACGAGTGAGAAACTCTCATCGTAGTCAACACCTTGAACTTTGTCAAAAACCTTTTTCGACAAGTCTAGCTTTGGAGATAGTAACACTACTATCAGCGTCCGTCTTCCTCTTGAAGATCCATTTATTTTCTATGGCTTGCCGATCATCAGGCAAATCCATCAAAGTCCATACTTTGTTCTCATACATGGATCATATCTCAGATTTCATGGCCTCAAACCATTTCGCGGAATCTGGGCTCATCATCGCTTCCTCATAGTTCGCAAGTTTGTCATGGTCTAGTAACATGACTTCCAAAACAGGATTACCGTACCACTCTGGTGCGGATCTCACTCTGGTTTACCTACGAGATTCGGTAGTAACTTGATCTAAAGTTACATGATCATCATCATTAGCTTCCTCACTAATTGGTGAAGTAGTCACAAGAACAGATTTCTATGATGAACTACTTTCCAATAAGGGAGAAGGTACAATTACCTTATCAAGTTTTCTACTTTCCTCCCACTCACTTCTTTCGAGAGAAACTTCTTCTCTAGAAAGTATCCATTCTCAGCAACGAATGTCCTGCCTTTGGATCTGTGATAGAAGGTGTGCCCAACTGTCTCCTTTGGGTATCCTATCAAGACATATTTCTCCGATTTGGGTTTGAGCTTATCATGATGAAACTTTTTCTTATAAGCATCGCAACCCCAAACTTTAAGAAACGACAACTTTGGTTTCTTGCCAAACCACAGTTCAGATTGTGTCGTCTCAACGGACTTAGATGGTGCCCTTTTTAACGTGAATGCAGCTGTCTTTAATGCATAATCCCAAAACGATATTGGTAAATTGGTAAGAAACATCATAGATTGTACTATATCCAATAAAGTACGGTTATGACGTTCGGACACACCATTATGCTGTGGTGTTCCAGGTGGCATGAGTTTGTGAAACTATTCCACGTTGTTTTAATTGAAGACCAAACTCGCAACTCAAATATTTGTCTCCGCGATCAGATCGTAGAAACTTTATTTTCTTGTTACGATGATTTTCCACTTCACTCTGAAATTCTTTGAACTTTTCAAATGTTTCAGACTTATGTTTGATCAAGTAGATATACCCATATCTGCTCAAATCATCTGTGAAGGTCAGAAAATAATGATACCCGCTGCAAGCCTTAATATTCATCGGACCACATACACCAGTATGTATGATTTCCAACAAATCTGTTGCTTGCTTCATTGTTCCGGAGAACGGCGTTTTAGTCATCTTGCCCAAGAGGCATGGTTCGCAAGCATTAAATGATTCATAATCAAGTGATTCCAAAATCCCATCAGCATGGAGTTTTTTCATGCGCTTTACACCAATATGACTTAAATAGCAGTGCCACAAATAAGTTGCACTATCATTATTAACTTTGCATCTTTTGGCTTCAATATTATGAATATGTGTATTATTACGATCGAGGTCCAACGAACCATTTTCATTGGGTGTGTAACCATATAAGGTTTTATTCATGTAATCAGAACAACAATTTATTCTCTTACTTAAATGAATAACCGTATTGCAATAAACATGATCAAATCATATTCATGCTCAACACCAAATAACACTTATTTAGGTTCCACACTAATCCCGAAAGTATAGGGAGTGTGCGATGATGATCATATCAATCTTGGAACTATTACCAACACTCATCGTCACTTCACCCTTAACTAGTTTCTGTTCATTCTGCAACTCCCGTTTCGAGTTACTATTCTTAGCAACTGAACTAGTATCAAATACTGAGGGGTTGCTATAAACACTAGTAAAGTACACATCAATAATCATGTATATCAAATATACTTATGTTCACTTTGCCATCCTACTTATCCGCCAATCACTTGGGGTAGTTCCGCTTCCAGTGACCAGTCCCTTTGCAGTAGAAGCACTCAGTCTCAGGCTTAGGTCCAGACTTGGGCTTCTTCACTTGAGCAGCAACTTGCTTGTTGTTCTTCTTGAAGTTCCCCTTTTTCCCTTTGCCCTTTTCTTGAAACTAGTGATCTTGTCAACCATCAACACTTGATGCTCTTTCTTGATTTCTACCTTCATCGATTTCATCATCATGAAAAGCTAGGGAGTCGTTTTCGTCATCCCTTGCATACTATAGTTCATCACGAAGTTCTACTAACTTGGTGATGGTGACTAGAGAATTCTGTCAATCACTATCTTATCTGGAAGATTAACTCCCACTTGATTCAAGTGATTGTAGTACCCATACAATCTGAGCACATGCTCACTAGTTGAGCGATTCTCCTCCATCTTTTAGCTATAGAACTTGTTGGAGACTTCATATCTCTCAACTCGGGTATTTGCTTGAAATATTAACTTCAACTCCTGAAACATCTCATATGGTCCATGACGTTCAAAACGTCTTTGAAGTCCCGATTCTAAGGCGTTAAGCATGGTGCAGTAAACTATCAAGTAGTCATCATATTGAGCTAGCCAAACGATCATAACGTCTGCATCTGCTCCTGCAATAGGTCTGTCACCTAGCGGTGCATCACAGACATAATTCTTCTATGCAGCAATGAGGATAAACCTCAGATCACGGATCCAATCCGCATCATTGCTACTAACATCTTTCAACACAATTTTCTCTAGGAACATATCAAAATAAACATATGAAAGCAACAACACGAGCTATTGATCTACAACATAGACATGCTAATACTACCAGGACTAAGTTCATGATAAATTTAAGTTCAATTAATCATATTACTTACGAACTCCCACTTAGATAGATATCCCTCTAATCCTCTAAGTGATTACGTGATCCAAATTAACTAAACCATGTCCGATCATCACGTGAGATGGAGTAGTTTCATTGGTGAACATCACTATGTTGATCATATCTACTATATGATTCACGCTCGACCTTTCGGCCTCCGTGTTCCGAGGCCATATCGGTATATGCTTGGCTCGTCAAGTATAACCTGAGTATTCCACGTGTGCAACTGTTTTGCACCCGTTGTATTTGAACGTAGAGCCTATCACACCCGATCATCACGTGGTGTCTCAGCACGAAGAACTTTTGCAACGGTGCATACTCAGGGAGAACACTTCTTGATAACTCAGTGAGAGATCATCTTATAATGCTACCGTCAACCAAAGCAAGATAAGATGCATAAAAGATAAACATCACATGCAATCAATATAAGTGATATGATATGGCCATCATCATCTTGTGCTTGTGATCTCCATCTCCGAAGCACCGTCGTGATCACCATCGTCACCGACGCGACACCTTGATCTCCATCGTAGTATCGTTGTCGTCTCGCCAATCTTATGCTTCCACGACTATCGCTACCGCTTAGTGATAAAGTAAAGCATTACAGCACGATTGCATTGCATACAATAAAGCGACAACCATATGGCTCCTGCTAGTTGCCGATAACTCGGTTACAAAACATGATCATCTCATACAATAAAATTTAGCATCATGTCTTGACCATATCACATCACAACATGCCCTGCAAAAACAAGTTAGACGTCCTCTACTTTGTTGTTGCAAGTTTTACGTGGCTGCTACGGGCTTAAGCAAGAACCAATCTTACCTACGCATCAAAACCACAACGATAGTTTGTCAAGTTGGTGCTGTTTTAACCATCGCAAGGACCGGGCGTAGCCACACTCAGTTCAACTAAAGTTGGAGAAACTGTCACCCGCAAGCCACCTATGTGCAAAGCACGTCGGGAGAACCGGTCTCGCGTAAGCGTACGTGTAATGTCGGTCCGGGCCGCTTCGTCCAACAATACCGCCGAACCAAAGTATGACATGTTGGTAAACAGTATGACTTATATCGCCCACAACTCACTTGTGTTCTACTCGTGCATATAACATCAACATATAAAACCTAGGCTCGGATGCCACTGTTGGGGAACGTAGTAATTTCAAAAATTGCCTACGCACACGCAAGATCGTGGTGATGCATAGCAACGAGATGGGAGAGTGTGATCTACGTACCCTTGTAGATCGACAGCGGAAGCGTTAGCACAACGCGGTTGATGTAGTCGTACGTCTTCACGGCCCGACCGATCAAGCACCGAAACTACGGCACCTCCGAGTTCTAGCACAGGTTCAGCTCGATGACGATCCCCGGACTCCGATCCAGCAAAGTGTCGGGGAAGAGTTCCGTCAGCACGACGGCGTGGTGACGATCTTGATGTTCTACCATTGTAGGGCTTCGCCTAAGCACAGCTACAATATTATCGAGGAGTATGGTGGAGGGGGGCACCGCACACGGCTAAGAGAACGATCACGAAGATCAACTTGTGTGTCTATGGGGTGCCCCTGCCCCCGTATATAAAGGAGTGGAGGAGGGGAGGGCCGGCCCTCTCTATGGCGCGCCCTAGGGAGTCCTACTCCCACCGGGAGTAGGATTCCCCCTTTCCTAGTCCAACTAGGAGTCCTTCCATGTAGTAGGAGTAGGAGACAAGGAAGGGGAAAGGAGAAGGGAAGGAAGGAGGGGGCGCAGCCCCTCCCCCTAGTCCAATTCGGACTAGGCCTTGGGGGGCACGTGGCCTGCCCTAGGCAGCCCCTCTCTCTTTCCCGTATGGCCCAATAAGGCCCAATACTTCTCCCCCGTATTCCCGTAACTCCCCGGTACTCCGAAAAATACCCGAATCACTCGGAACCTTTCCGAAGTCTGAATATAGTCGTCCAATATATCGATCTTTACGTCTCGACCATTTCGAGACTCCTCGTCATGTCCCCGATCTCATCCGGGACTCTGAACTCCTTTGGTACATCAAAACTCATAAACTCATAATATAACTGTCATCGAAACCTTAAGCGTGCGGACCCTACGGGTTCAAGAACAATGTAGACATGATCGAGACACGTCTCCGGTCAATAACCAATAGCGGGACCTGGATGCCCATATTGGTTCCTACATATTCTACGAAGCTCTTTTATCGGTCAGACCGCATAACAACATACGTTGCTCCCTTTGTCATCGGTATGTTACTTGCCCGAGATTCGATCATCGGTATCCAATACCTAGTTCAATCTCGTTACCGGCAAGTCTCTTTACTCGTTCCGTAATACATCATCCCGCAACTAACTCATTAGTTGCCATGCTTGCAAGGCTTAAGTGATGTGCATTACCGAGAGGTCCCAGAGATACCTCTCCGACGATCGGAGTGACAAATCCCAATCTCGAAATATGCCAACCCAACATGTACCTTTGGAGACACCTGTAGAGCACCTTTATAATCACCCAGTTACGTTGTGACGTTTGGTAGCACACAAAGTGTTCCTCCGGCACACGGGAGTTGCATAATCTCATAGTCATAGGAACATGTATAAGTTATGAAGAAAGCAATAGCAACATACTAAACGATCGGGTGCTAAGCTAAAGGAATGGGTCATGTCAATTAGATCATTCATCTAATGATGTGATCCCATTAATCAAATAACAACTCTTTGTCCATGGTTAGGAAACATAACCATCTTTGATTAATGAGCTAGTCAAGTAGAGGCATACTAGTGACACTCTGTTTGTCTATGTATTCACACATGTATTATGTTTCCGATTAATACAATTCTAGCATGAATAATAAACATTTATCATGAAATAAGGAAATAAATAATAACTTTATTATTGCCTCTAGGGCATATTTCCTTCAAAATTTTCGTTGCGGAAGTTATCAGGAAAACCGAATATAACCTCTAGTAGCAGGGAGCCCATGCAACGGGCCTCTGGGCCTGGCGTTACTCCTTTAAAGGTAGTATTGCTATGGCTAATTTTTGTTGGGTCTATCCCCATTTTGCGGACTGTGTCCTGATATATCAGGTTTAGACTGCTGCCGTCGTCCATCAGGACTCGTGTAAAGTGGTATCCATCAATTATTGGGTCTAATACCAAGGCAGCACATCCTGCATGCTGGATACTTGCCGAGTAATCCCGATGATCGAAGGTGATCGGTTGGGACAACCAGTGGCAGAACTCCGCGGTGATAGGCCCTGGGGCATGTGTCTCTAGGAGTGCCGCTTTGTTTCTCCCCTTTGTCACGTGTAACATGTTTACTGTTTTGACTTCTGGTGGGAATTTCTTCTGTTCCCCAGTGCTTTTTCTTGCGAGGCTCGTCCTCGTCTTCGCTTGGTGTATCCTGCCCCTTATGTTCGGCGTTGAGCTTGCCGGACTGCTTGAAGACCCAACATTCTCTATGGGTATGGTTTGCAGGTTTATCGGGGGTGCTATGGATCTGACATATTTGGTCCAGAATCTTGTTTAGGATGGACAGTTCGTCTCCGTTGCCTTTGGAGGGCAGCTTTTGCTGACCTGGCCGAGAGCTTCTGAATCCGGCGTTTTACCGCCGTGCTCTTCGGGCTGTCTTCTTTATTTCGGCGCTTGTTTTTGCTGCGTCGTGATTTCCCGTTTCCGTCCCTGACTTCGGATGTACTTGGGTCGCTGGTGCTGCGTCGGGCTAACCAGCTGTCCTTGCCTGCACAAAAGCGGGTCATGAGGCTTGTTAATGCTGCCATTGTTCTCGGCTTTTCTTGGCCGAGGTGTCTGGCAAGCCATTCGTCTCGAACGCTGTGCTTGAAAGCTGCTAAGGCTTCGGCATCCGGACAGTCGACTATTTGGTTCTTTTTAGTGAGGAACCTGTTCCAAAGCTTTCGGGCTGACTCTCCGGGCTGTTGAGTTATATGACTTAAATCGTCTGCATCCGGTGGTCGGACATAAGTCCCTTGAAAATTTGCCCGAAAAGCGTCTTCGAGCTCTTCCCAGCTTCCAATGGAGTTTTTGGGGAGGCTTTTAAGCCAGTGCCGACCTGGCCCTTTGAGCTTGAGGGGTAAGTACTTGATGGCGTGGAGATCGTCTCCTCGAGCCATATGGATATGGAGGATGTAGTCCTCAATCCAGACCCCAGGGTTTGTCGTTCTGTCGTACGCCTCTATGTTTATGGGCTTGAATCCCTCTAGAAATTCATGGCCTATCACCTCACCGGTGAAACATTGGGGGTGTGCAGCACCCCTGTATTTGGGTGTACCGTGGTGTTGGGATGTTTGTTGTGTTGCATTGCATGCTGGAGCGCGCTTGCATGGCCCGTAGATGGATCTGGTTGCGTCGTCCTTTTGATGTGAACCCTCACATGGATCGCGTACTGGCTTATGTGCGGCGTCGTTTGCCGCTCTATGTTGGCCACGAGGTCATCTATCCGACCGGATGGCTGTTTTGTTTTCTGGTTGCGGGGGATCTAAGGCCTCCACATCGAATTCAGGTAGCAACTTTCGCTTCGGGTAGCTCTTGGTGTGGCGATTACCGCCGTACTTCACTGCAGTGTTGAGTACTTCACTCCATCTGATTCTGAGTGTGTCTTGTGCAGCCCTGAGCCTTTGCTTCTGCTTTTTCAGACTCCTCGCAGTGGCAACAAGCCTTTGATGGGCATTTTGTTGCTCCGGGTGCCTGTCCAGTGTGATGTCGTCCGGACTGTTATCTTTGACGGGGTCGGGTTGTTCGGTTTGATTCTCCGTGTTGCCGTGGTCGGGCGATGGTTCACCCTGCTCTATCGCTGGGTCTATATGATCGCTGTTTCTGCCGAGGCGGGATTTGGAGCGGCGCTTACGCCGCCGCTTTGACTGCTTCTCGAGGGAACAACCCTTCGTTGCGTCCTTCCGTTCCTCGTCGTCGTTTTCTTTGGATGTGTCCACCATGTTTACATCATATGATGAAGTGGGCGTCCAGTGCCCTGTGGGCAGTGGTTCCTGTTCATCTCATGCATCGTCGTCCATACCGTCGATGTCTTCGGAGTCGAAGTCGAGCATGTCGGTCAAATCGTCGACAGTGGCTACTAAGTGGGTGGTGGGTGGGCAGCGAATTTCTTCGTCATCCACATCCCAATCCTGCCGAACATAGTTCGGCCAGGACTCTCCTGACAGGGAGAGAGACCTTAATGAGCTCAATATGTCGCCGAAGGGTGAGTGCTGAAAGATATCCGCGGAGGTGAACTCCATGATCGGCGCCCAGTCGGATCCAATAGGCACGGGCGCAGGCGGTTCGGAGTCCGTGGCCGGGGAAGAATCCGACAGTTTGGCACGGCTCTCGTGAAGGGTAAGGTCGATACTCGGCTCGATCGCCCATGAAAATGCGGCCTTCGTGGCGGGGTCTATCCACCCGTCCCTGGATGGTGCAATTGGCTCCGAATTGAGGGTAGGAGCGGTCGCTGGTGCGATCTCCCAAACACTGTCCGATGGTAGACCTAAATCATGCTCATCGTGATCGTGCGGCACACTCGGCAAGGGCTCGAATCCGTCGAAGATCAAGTCTCCGTGGATGTCGGCTGTGTAGTTTAAGTTTCCAAATCTGACCTGATAGCCAGGGGCGTAGCTCTCGATCTGCTCTAGACGGCCAAGCGAGTTGACCCGCAGTGCGGAGCCACCGAATACAAGATTTGTCTGGGGAGAAAAGTCTCACCCTGGACTTCATCGCTATCGATGATTGAAGGAGCCATCAAGCCTAATGATGACGACACAAAGGAACTCTCAATGAAAGCACCAATGTCGGTGTCAAAACCGGCGGATCTCGGGTAGGGGGTCCCGAACTGTGCGTCTAAGGCGGATGGTAACAGGAGGTAGGGGATACGATGTTTTACAAAGGTTCGGGCCCTCTTGATGGAGGTAAAACCCTACGTCCTGCTTGATTATTCTTGATAATATGAGTAGTACAAGAGTTGATCTACCACGAGATCGGAGAGGCTAAACCCTAGAAGCTAGCCTATGGTATGATTGTATGTTGTCCTACGGACTAAAACCCTCCGGTTTATATAGACAGCGGAGGAGGCTAGGGTTACACAAGGTCGGTTACAAAGGAGGAGATATGCATATCCGTATTGCCTAGCTTGCCTTCCACGCCAAGTAGAGTCCCATCCGGACACGGGACGAAGTCTTCAATCTCGTATCTTCATAGTCCAGCAGTCCGACCAAAGTATATAGTTCGGCTGTCCGGAGACCCCCTAATATAGGACTCCCTCAGGGGTCAACACATATATATGAATGAATGAAACTCAACACAAATGATGGTAATAAAATAAAATTGTGAATATTATTGCTTACGCACTTCATATTGTTTGTTAGAGTAGCCCCGCTCACAGGTCGTGTGGCGGATGGACTCGCAAACATAGTATCCAGAGTAACTATTCCCGGCTTCCTGCCACAACCACTTTACAAGAAATAGAGGTCAATCAAACTGATAAGCAAGCATGCTAAATGGTATTGATGAAACTAGCGCTTGAATCACTAGGACATGCGCGGAACATGCTAGTAGTACTTACTTTCGGGTGTTTAAATTGCACCTTCTTCGGCAGTCCCGGAGATTTTGAGGTGAATTTTTCCAAACCCTGCCAGACAAAGAAAACGATTACTTGATATCAGGAAGTGAACAAAGTTGCCGATATGGTGCGATAATTATCGATTTAACTTACTTCTCGAGCATTTGAGTCATGTCCGCATACTCCTAGGGATCTTTTCGTCTCGAGTCTAAGACGGTTACTAGTCCCTGCTCAAGCTTAATCTCTAGGAGAATATAATGGAACCTGCGCACGCATGCATAACTCATCAATTACATTACTATAACCTCAACTAATAAGGGAAACCGAATATGCACAAGAAACTAAGACTCACTTGAAGTTGTAAGGAAAGAGTATTATAGCTTTGTTTTGATTTAATACCAACGATCGTAGCAAGTTGGCATCGGTATCTTTGGCATGAAATTCAACCGTATATGCATCTATGAGATTTGTGTTAATGAACCCAATATCACCGATTTGTCTTTTCTTCAATTCAGTGATCTTCAATCTGCATAATATAGTGAGGATAATTATAAATACATGCAATGAAAGAGCTGACCTATATATAGAGACTTAATGACAGAAGTAGTACTTACAGACAGTAACAAGTGACTGTTAATTTATCGAGGGCCTTTTGATTAAAAAACTGGAAGAACTCCTCAAATGGAACATTCAACAGATTAGTTCCAACGAGGTCATGCTCCTTTTTAACTCTCAGCGTCAAAGTATTCCTCCCCCCAGACTCTCTGCAGGTTTTCATGTACCAATCATGGAATCTTCGCATCATCGTTGTTAGAGATCTTTCATCTTTGATGAGAGGCTTCCCGTACTCGTATCTGTGTTCGTCCACCTCCAGGAATTCATAATGTACACCGTCGGGCAGGTAATCTCCAACATTGGTATAACCGGGCACCATCTTCGGATCATTAGTGACGATATCGCTAGACACCTTTAGCGGGGGCATGATTGGTTCGCTAGTTCGCCGAGTTGGGCAATATTTTTCCTAGCTCATCGTTCCGCTAACCTTTGATCACTGACAGTACTTCTCGACCGCTCCACTTCGATAAATGACCTTTCAATAATGCGCTCATAGTTGCCTTTCGACAGAGACTTTGGTGGTTTCTTCATGGCATCCACAGTGCGCTTCGCTTTCACCGGATCTATCTTCTCCTCTGGAGGTGGATGTTTCTTTGCTTTCATCTCTTCAAGGAAGTTCGTCACTTCAGCTCGCACGATCTTCGCGTTTTCCTCCGCGGTCCTCTCATATGGTAACTTCTCTAGAGTCTTCAAAGAAGTACTGAATCTGTATTGCCTCCCGCCTTTGGTTGTACTTCTAAACGCCGGAGCAGACGGAGCGGCTGTGGTTGTCTTCTTTCCTTGCTTACGAGGCGGAGGAGGAGGACTACGACGCGCCGGAGCAGCCGGAGCGGTGGCGGTCTCTTCCGCCCTTGCTGACGAGGCGGAGAAGGAGGAGGCTGGCTGCTCGGGCACGTCGGCGCAGGCGGAGAAGGAGGCGGAGTGCCGCCACGCGCTGGAGAAGAAGGCTGAGTGCCCTGATCACTCGCCGAAGGAGGAGGCGGAGTGCCCTGACTCGCCGGAGGAGGAGGAGGAGGAGGCGGAGGTGGAGGCGTCCAGTTCGGAAGGTTGATGAGCTCCTTCCGCCATAGGCATGGAGTCTTCAGAGAAAAACCCAACCGAGTCTCCCCTTCACCCGTAGGGTGGTCAAGCTCGAGGTCCTCAAATCCGTTTGTTATTTCATCCACCATCACTCTAGTATATCCTTCTGGAATTGGCCGACAGTGAAAAGTTGCGCCAGGTTCAGGAGGTGCAACAGAGCCAACAGCCGCCTTGACTTTCAGTTTCATCCATTGCGTCATAAGGTGGCAATGTTGAGACTCCGTGATTATGTCCACGGGGTAGCTAGCAGGAACCGTGAAGACAGGCTCAAGCTGAAGCAGCTCGGTGGAAGCCACGCTGCTTCTTCACTGAGATGGCGGGGTAGCTTCGGGGGAAGCTTCGGCAGGTCGCTTGCTGCGATCTGCTTCTCGTTGCACTATCGCTTGTCCCTTGCGTGCAGCGCCTGAATTTGGGTCTGCTCCACTTTCTTCCTCCTCTCCTGTCATTTGTAACCGACTGCGTCCGGAAACCCAGCCTTCCACGAAACGGAGCCTGGCGTGCCTCGTGTCCGTCCAGGGTGCTCAGGATTCCCGAGGGCCATTGTGAGCTCGTCGTTCTCTCTGTCTGGAACGAACGTCTCTTGCTGCGCTGCATCGATATACTGTCGGAACTTCGTGACGGGTATTCGCAGTTGCTCGTTCGTCCAACGGCACTTTCCTGATACAGGGTCCAAGGTTCCGCCAACCCCGAAGAACCAAGTCCGGTAACGATCTGGCCAATTTAATATCTCTGGTTCGATCCCTTTGTCAAGCAGGTCATTCTGAAAAAAACAATGGACTTTATTGTATTTATATTTTAAAGCTTGCATAGGACCTCACTTCAGGTACTAATCATGTATGTCCCTTTTTGTTTTCTTTACTTCCGTATGCAATCAAGCTTGATAATCAAATCCCGCAGAGTATAGAAACACACTCTAGGTGCGAGATAAACTTAATTAATTTTACTATGATTTTTACTAGTCAGCTAGTTTTCAACATCCATTCCAGCCTTCTTAACTGTGATCAGAAAAATTTCTTTTTCAGTACTTGAATCTACATAAGTTCACATAGGTAGTATTTAGAGAAGGCGTTTAATTTTTTCTTCATATGTAGGCGTCCAAGCAGCTGATTACATGAACTTCCTACAAGAACGTTGCTGAATCTCAAGCTTTCTGGTCAGTAGTGTCAATCTTTTTTCCTTCAAAAGAACATTTACATCAATGCTTCAATTTCTACTGGATTATGCTTGCTATGTACTTCCTTCGTTTCAAAATAGATAACTCAACTTTGTACTAACTTTATACTAAAGTTAGTATAAAGTTGGATCATCTATTTTGGAATGGAGGGAGTATGCAGTTTCGTACTGTTTCTGCAGACTTCAACTGGCTCCCAATTGGCTAAGTTCTTGAAACTTTTTTCTTTTTTTTTACAATTTATTCTTTTTTTAAGCTCAGGGCAAAGCCCCCAGTTTTTTCAGCCACTGGACAGTTTCCGGTTCGCAGAAAGCCACTGGTTTTTGGACCAGTTTTTGGTTATTTTTTCTTTTCTTTTCCTGTTTATTTTCATCAATATTTTTTCCTTTTTCTTTTTCTTTACTTTTTTCTTTTTTCCAAAATGCTCGAACATTTTTTAAATTGGATTTTTTTCAAATCAATGAATTTTTTTTCAAGTTTGATGATTTCTTTTCAAATTTTAGGAATATTTTCAAATTAGATGAATCTTTTTAAAAACAATTATTTTTTCAAAATAGATTAACCATTTCAAATTTGATGAACTTTTTTCCAAATTCATGAACTTTTCTGAAGTTTGTGAACAAAAAATCGGAAACTGCAAAACTTTTTGATTTTTTGTTATTCTCTTAAAAAAGTTCATATTTTCATAGAAGTCAATGGTTAACCAGTCCGCGACTGGTCAAACACGATCCGAGCCACAAAAAAGAACGTGATCAAGTGACCAGGAAGAGATATCCGCCTTCTTGGGCCGACCCATGAGCGGGTCGCATGGGTGCCAACAAACTTGTTCGGGCTCTTAAGGTGCTGAACAGGAGCTCCCACCATCATCGTCCTTGCAAAAATGTTCTTTAAAATGCTTGGCTTCAGACGGCGGATCGCACGTGAGCATCCGTCTGTCATCCATGTGACGTGTGTCTTTTGTCTCCCACGTGGCTGCTGCTTGATACTCGCTACAATGCGTTTCCACAGCAAAGTCTTTGTTGCAAAAAAAAACTGTAACAAGACCTCCGTTGCAAAAAATTAAATTAGAATGAGACCTTTTTAAAAATAAATTAAATTGCAACAAGACCTTTGTCACAAATTTTTTTGCAACAAGACCTCTGTTGCAAAAAAAACTATAGCAAGACCACTATTGCATATAAACTGTAACAAGACCTCGGTTGCAAAAAAATCCGTAACTTAATCTATGTTGCGAAATTTTCTGCAACATAACCTATATTACAGAAATTTCCTGCAACACGACATATGTCGCAATGGTAGAAGATGACGCTCGGGCACTCAATCCGTCAGATCCGACGGCTTGCGAAGCGGCAGATCTTTTAAAATGATCCGATGGCGAACGTGTGGCAACACCCTTTTAGAAAGTATATGTTGTAAATCTTCGGTGTGTAACTCGGACCGACAAAAGGAAATCACTGGTTTTCTTTTATGGAAAGAGCCCACGGAACGCGTGTTCCACCCCTCCCATCCCAAATCCAAAGCCCAAACCCAAACCCGCGTCCTCTTCTCCATACGCGCCATCCCTCAAGATTCAAGATTCAAGATTTCGAGCACTACAAAAGGCGGCAGAGCGCGCGCGCGTCTTCGATCCTCCCATCCCAAACCCGCCGCCGGCGCCTCCCACTCCCAGATCCCCAAACCCTAGCCAGCTCCCCGCCGGCCGCCATCTCGATGACCCATGGCCTCCTCCTCCGTCCTTCCCATGGGCTGCAGGTTCAGCCCGTCCGACGCCGACCTCATCTCCTTCTACCTCCGCCCCATGATCGCGAGCGAGCCCCTCCCTGAGCCCGCCGCCAGGTTCCTGCACACCGCCGACGCGTACGCCACCGACCCGGCCGCCCTCGTCTCGGGCCTCCTGCCCGCGGTCCTGCTGGCGCCCAAGACCGGCGTGGAGAGGCGGTGCTGGTACCTCTTCGGCCCCGCCAAGGCCCTGTCCGGGCACGACAAGCGCAGGTCCCGCGCCGTCGGCGGCGGCGAGGGCACGTGGCACGCTGAGAAGGGGAGGGCGGCCGTTCTCGACGGCGAGGGACGCGTCGTCGGGTACAAGCAGAGTTTCAGGTACAAGCCCATCCATTCCGACGGATCCGTGGAGGCCGTGTGGCTCATGGTCGAGTTCCGTATGGCTCATGAGCAAGGGGATGATGAGAAAGGCGAGACGGTTCCGGTTCTTTGCAAGGTCTACCAGAGCCCGCGCAAGCCCCGATCTGCGTCCGTCCCGACGTCGCCGGCATACAGGAGGGGGAGGAAGAGGAAGGCCGGAGACGACTCAGCTCCGGTGACGACTGTGAAGCGGCGGCTGCTTGTTCCTCCTGCTGCACCGATTCTGCCGCCGGCCGTCGAGCCACAGCAAGACTTGAACAACTGCTCAGATGGCGTCTCGGTGGACCAGCTTCTAGATGATCTCATGTTCGGCCTCATGCCTGATCAAGTCCTCGGTGACTTCGTGATGCCTGTCCCTGAATCAGATGTCAATTGCAGCTTCTCCATGTCCAACCACACTGGCAGCTACTGTGACAGGGTCCTCCTGGACGAAGGTGGTGACTTGTTGATGCCTTATCATCAGAATTCTGATCAAGTCCTTCTGGGTGACTTGTTGATGCCTGTCGTTCCAGAATCAGAGGTCAATTACAGCTTCTGCATGTCCGACCATGCCGGTTCCATGGTGAGCAACTATGACATGGTCCTTCATGGTGGTTCAGTCACACCCCTCTTTGACAATTCTGATCAATTTGACTTGTCGGTGCCCATCATCGAACCACTACCAACTGACTTGCAGAGCCAGACAGCAATGCTAAATTTCAGCTTCCTGTCGTGTGCCCCGTATGCTGGAATTTGCGATTCTTGGACAGGAGGCGAGAGCACGGACGATGAAGCGACCTCAGTCAGCTGGTATGACTCTGCTCGAAGCTCACCGGCGGTTCCAACCGAGTGGATGATGCAATCACCATTTGCCACCCCATATCTATTCTGAAGCTGACCAGCTTCATATTGTGTGTTTTTTTCTTGCTACCCCATGGATAGGATACATGCAATCGCCGTTTACCCCAAGGATAGGATACATGTTTTTGTAGCTTGTGCCAAGGTTCAAGACCTTGATGTGTTGGCTGATGATCGATACAGTTTCGGCTTATAATGATCTGGTTATGTATGTCAGGATACATTATTAAGTAGTAATGGCTAAAAGATTGGGATGTGTATTGTCATCTTTAACTGAATTTAGATGTCTGTTCAATCTGAATTTAGATGTTCTATTATTCAGCATGTGCTTGCTTGTGATTACTGTGCTGTAAGCTGTAATTGATCCCCTCTAGCTGCTGTTTTTGATCCTACAGCTGGTTCATGCACTTGGGATCCTTTTCTGTACAGGGTTTGGATCTTAATTAGAGTGCAATGCTTTTCTAACAGCTGGGGGAGAAATTGATGAAATTGAACTCATAGAAAAGGAAAAACTATGAAATTTACTAGTCCTATTTACAGTTTCACATTGTTCTAGCAAACTCTTTCAGTACACCTAACATTTCATATCGGGATTCCTTATTCCATAATTCTCGAACCTATGACTATGGAATATTGGACAGTCACGCAGATTATCTCGGTCTTAGAAATAGATTCCCTCCGTATTACTCATGCGATATTTCCATCTCATTTAGGTGGAATTTTGTGGTAGGCCTATGTGCTGGAGGCCTGGAGCACTCGTACAGTTTCTGCATCTTCTGGTAGGATCTTTGATGAGCAATTGGCGTGCTTCCTTGTTCTGGTTCTAATAACGATTAAAATAGTTTTTCAACGTTTTGTTTTCTCCTTGAACAGGCAAAGGTGCCTATTGTAATGCGCAAAAGATTCATGTCAGTCTGACAGACAAGGTAGCCTTTTTTTCTCTCGTATACAACTGTACAAGAACGATATGTGCACACCAGTGTGTGCCTGCCATGAAAATCTTCCAGTGACCATAGAACCAATGTATCTGTTTATTTAAGTACTTCAGTATGCAGTCATAATTCATGTAATTCAGGTAGTTCATGCAGCAGATGTGAGCCAATATAAATTTGTTCAAGGAATTCACTGACGTTTGTAGGGTAAGTGAATCTTCCCCTGATTAATAAGGAAAAGTATTCTGAGTAGGATGGATTTTTTCCTTTCATTCTTTCAGTTTTATAAATTTCTGAAATGTATTTATCACGCATGCGCCCACTTTTCTCCTTTATGTTGTTTCTCTTGTCCTCCTTTGAAATGTACTTTCTTTTAGGGAGTGCGAAGGCTAGGCTCTGCTGCTGCTGATCTGTCCCATGGTGGTCTAGGAATTGCAGAAGCCTATTGGGAATAATGGCTTAAATGATGGAACAATCTCTTCTGGTAACTGGGTTTGGATATGTGCTTATTACCCCGTGAATTAGATTTTATTAAATAATTATCAGTTTGGTAGAAAGTGGGACCGTCTTATTTTCTTATTTTCAAACCTCACCACATTTTTATCCGGGTAATGTTTTTTCATGTCTTGTGTTACTAGAGTACCTATGGACTGCCAGATATTTCTATGAAAGATACATGGAATTTTTACTGGTCTTAGCACTAAATACTCCACAAAAAGAATTTACCTTCAGTTTGCTGGTAATCCACCTGATGCGGCCAAACTTTCACTCGATATGGAAATCCAGCTGTCTGCATAGACAGAAGTTCTTCTTTTGGCTTCTCCTACAAGACAGATTGAACACAAGGGACCTACTTACCAGAAAGAACTTCTATGTGGAAAACAACAGATGTGTTTTGTGTGATGATGAATCTAATGAGGATTATATCCACCTATTATTTTCATGTGATTTAAGTCAAAACTTCTGGATTGCTCTGGGCTTTGAATGGAATGCAGATTTGACTATATTTGATATGTTGATGGAGGCCAAAAACAGAATTACAATCAAATGTTTCAAAGAATGTTTGATCGCAGGTTGCTGGGCCCTATGGAAACACAGGAATGGCATCATCTTTGATCACAAACAAAGAAACTTAGAATATTGCATCAGTTGCTTCAAAGAACACTTTGCTATGGTGATCAAGAGAACCAAACCTAGTCTTAAGGAGGGAATGCAATCATGGTTAGATTATTTGTAGGAACATTTGTAAGATCATAGCTATGCTATACCCCACCATTTGTAATTATTCCATTATATAATGGAAAAGAGTTACAGTAGGGGCCTGTTTTTGCTAAAAAAAACAGATAGTTCTTATATTCTGGAATCTTATAATTTGGTTTGAATATTGTATAGAGCTAACCCATGGCATGGATGGTGGATAGTTTACAGTCTTTGGTCGTTCTGTCCTTGTTTCCAGTGGTGTTGTTCACAAACATGTCAATTTTCAAAAGTAGTTTGTTCTCTAATTTGGTAGAATCACCTCCTATAATGGTATGACTATACTAATGTATCAAGCATTGACAGTCATACTAATATCTCTAATGGCCAGAGCTAGTCCTGACTATGTCCGTGGTGGAAGCCCATGCAGCGGCAAAGGAGATGAGAGGACTAGCGCCAAGTATGACTGAATGCAGCAAAGCCAGTGCTGCCTATGACAGGCGCCGCAGGTTAGTATGCTGAAAATGCTTCCTTGTGTTTGCTAAATCGCGTTGAAGCACCACACTGAGCTTGCTTTCATCTGTGCAGCCGCTCGCCTGCGAGGGGGAGATAGGGACTGATAAGCATACCATGCTTTGGACCGAATGGCCACACATCTAAGTGATGCTCAAGTTGGTTATGTTAGGCAGCCAGAAACTTCTGTAACCTGTTGGCTAGCTCTAGCAGTCTAGCTGAATGTTATGTCGATTTGGTTTGAACTGCGATTGTTAGCTTAAACTTTGCAAAGGGGTCATTTCAGTGAGACCATTCGGTTGACTGACAGTATCATAGCTTGCATTACTAGTAAACTTTGCTTGTTCTTTCATATGTTCCTGTTCTCTGTTATTGTCTCTGTTTTGTGCCAGCTCTCAACTAGAGCTAGTGTGTGTGTCTGTGGTGTTCCTGATGTTGCATGCAAGTGTTGCTGTGCTGGATTTCTGCACACTTTTCAAATGATTGACGATCAATTCATGTGGATGGAATTTCACATGAATCTGTTCAATTCTTGCATCCCAAGATGAACTGGGATCACATCCTCTGCCTAAATGCATAACTTTGATCTTTGTATCAGGATGAAACGGTGTACTATTGTTATGTGCATAACATGCTTCTGTGTTGATAAGAAAAAGAAGATAGTTGTCGTATGCATGTGTTTGCATAACGACATTTGTGACAGTTCTTTGTGTGATCAACGCTTTGTGTTGTTTGAGGGAAAATATTACTTTTTGGACGGACCTCTGCAAAACGGAATAGCCACGAGTTTAATGGCAGCGAGATGAACGATTCGCCAAAATTTGTGGTCATTATTTTTGTAGGCAAGGCAAGAAAACTTGAGAACTTGCATTGTATTTTGATGGCAAAAGTATTTGTAAAATTGTAGATGGCTGATCTAGTGTGTTCTGCTTATGTGGAGGTAAACGCTCCCTTCTACCTGTCCAGAATGTGCATGTAGTGCTAATTTTCAGTGCGTCGCATGAAAGCAGATTTTTTATTTGTTTGCTGCACATGAGTAGATTCACTTGATGCATCGATAATCATTATGTATGGTCAAGATGAGTGTATTTTGTAGAACTTCATATTCGCGGCAACTTGCACAAATAACGGGCTGAAACAATTGTTCCATCTACTAGACTACTCCAAGGGGGACGATGCTTCGGTGCCTTAAGGCACCTACCTTTGTGTCTATGACATGTGGGTCCAACAGATGGCTGGCCCACATGTCAATGACCCAAAGGCAGGTGCCTTTAAGGCACGGAAGCTTCCAAGGGCTATTTCAAACATTACACCATTCACCACTCAGAATAAACTGATATCCATAAGTTTGTTCTAAACCCGTCCTCACAAATTTGACAAGCTTATTCTCACCACAGCTTATGTTGGACCTGACTGGACATCTAGACATACGCACAATCATAAGCCATTTCAAACTTTGATTCAACATTTCAGATGCCCCTATGCCTCGCTCTAGAAAGAAAAGAAAAAAACTGCTAAGCTAGATTGGCTCAGCCCTACAGCCCTGTGAGTTTCACTTGACTTGCACAAATAAGTGACATCTTGGATACCTTCAGTTAAGCTTTTAAAACTAACTATGAATACCATTTTAATTGTCCAAAATATTGAAAACATATGTATAGATTTGTTTTAAAAGATATTTATAATTTTTAAAATATTGTAAATATATTGTGTTATGAATTAGTGGAACCCTCCATCTTGAGGACCATGCCAACTGTCTCTAAAGTCATTTATTTGTGACATTGATACGGAGGGAGTAGCACAATTTCAACTGAAATGGGATACTCTGAACCAAATATTTCATCTTCTTTTGGCATTTGTGCCTTCGAACAAAAACATTGAGTAAGGGCAATTACACCAGGCACAGGCATGAACAGAACAAACCCATTTGCCATTGCATTCCATTCCATTGGATACACAATGTTTACAATTCCCCTTTTCCCCTTTTCCAGCTTAAAAATTTCAAGATCTATCAACCACTTAGATGACTCTACATGTTGAGTTTTGGGGGAATGGGATCATCATAATCGTTTTCCTATGATTACAGATAAAATGAATATGCAGATTGCAGACTAAACATCAGCCCATGTGTCATACAAAATGGT
The DNA here is from genome assembly GCF_018294505.1 of Triticum aestivum. Taxonomy (NCBI): domain Eukaryota; kingdom Viridiplantae; phylum Streptophyta; class Magnoliopsida; order Poales; family Poaceae; genus Triticum; species Triticum aestivum. The sequence continues at coordinate 38,022,305 of NC_057809.1, forward strand.
GAGTTGGGTACTCATGCTCGTCACCGTTGTAGTCGTAGTACAGCCTCTCCCCCTTGGAGATGTCCCTGTTGGCCACCAGGAGACAATGGCACTCGCCGTCAATGGCGAACCGCACACACTTGAGGTTCTGCTTCTTCCTGCCTTCACTGCAATGGTCATCATCATGCAAAAAATTTCAGACATGGTTCCGAATAATGCGTAAATGCACGGTGGTGGTCGGAGGAAGAGAATGCTTACGGCGTGTGGTTGTTTATCCCATTGATGAACCGCGCAATGTTGCTCCGCTTGTCAGGGCAGATGACGAGGCTCTTGGACGGCAGCGCGGCAGAGAGCAGGGTCATCATGCTGTCCCCGTCATCATGCTCACGGTTTCGAAGGTAGTCCACATCGCCGACGTACTCGGTGATGATGGTCAGGTCCTTGATGTGCCTGTCTGCCTCCACCGTGAATCTGTCCAGGAAATTGCACACAATCATCATCAGTGCCTGACGGGTTCTGAAGAACAAGATCAGAAATTAGCACTGAATTGTGCCGACAGTACTAACCCTTCCACTGGATCGAAGACGACGAGGAGAGGGGGCCATTCCCCTTGCTCCATCATCCTCTTGCAGAGGCTCAATGTCTCTGCATCCTCCCTCGGCAGCACCTGAGATGAAATGTCACCCGAGTTTCAGCAAAAACAGAAATGGCGTCGCGACACTGAATTTAGTCGAGATCGGGTGGTGGAATTGGATCTGGAGGAAGCGTCTGACCTGCATCCCTCCTGCCTCGAGGGCGGACTGGTTGGCGGACCGGGGCGCCATGCCGGGCACGTAGGTGAGGTCGTTGCTGAAGACGGCGCCGGTGGCCGTGAGCGCGGTGGCGAGCGAGGCCATCTGCGTGAGGCGGCGGCCGGGGTCCTCGCTGGGGGTGAAGGGCAGCAGCTTCCGGCTCTTCTTCTTGGACACCACCAGCGCGCTGGCGGCCTTCCGCTTCCTCTTCTTCCCCTCCGGCGGCTCGGCGGCCGCGAACGCCGGGCGCCGCTGGATCTTGAAGAAATCGACGATCTTCGTCTGGATCAGCGGGAACTCTGAAACCAAATCACGAGATCCGAGTCAGCGAACGAGCAGATCCAATCCAGAAATGGTCAACGATATGGGATTAATTCTTTTCGACTTACGTTTGGGCATCTTGGTCTGGACGGCGGCGGCGGATTTGGCCGAATGGGCGGTGGCGGCGGGGGCGGCGCAGGAGGGGCAGAACCAGTCGCCGGCGGGCACGCGCGGGAGGATGGGGCGGAGGCAGAAGATGTGGAGGCCGCGGTCGCAGCCGTCGCAGAGCAGCAGCTCGTCCGCGTGGCGGCCGGACCCGCACGCCTCGCACCTGACGCCGCCGTCGTCCTCGGACACCGTCGCCCTGGGCCGCCTGGCGGCCGGCCGCCCCGCGCGCGTCCGGTGGCGCTGCTGCGTGGCGGGACCCATCTGCGGCGCGCGTCCGCGGGAGGCCGAGGGGAGCCGGGGATCGGGAGACGGAGGGCGGGCGGGGGAGGGGAGGGCGGCTCGGGTCAGGTGGGTGGCCGTCAGGTGTTGGTGGAGAGGGGAGAAGTAGCCGGAGAACGGCGGGAGAAGGGGGGCGGGTTTTGGCGCGAACGGGGCAGCTCGGCTTCGGCTTCGCGGGAAGCCGAGCGAGCGAGCGCGCGCCGCGTTTCGCTACGCGGGTTCGGGTTTTTGGCGCGAATCGGCGGGCCTGGGGGAGCGCCTGTGCCTTTATGGGCCGTCAGGGGGCTGGGGGAGCGCCTGTTTCATGGGCCATCAGGGCCGGTAGGTTCTGGATTTATTAGCTGCCTTGCAACAACTCATGGGCCCAAGCCAGGTACTCTACTAAATTCGCAGCATACAATTCTACAAAAAAAAATCTCAAAGAAAAAACTCCTAAAAAGATTAGTTCTCGGGCGAAAAAGAAATACGATTTTAACAAATTTAAAAACATTATTACGTAAAAAACGATTTGTGCACGCCAGCAATGAGAAGAAAAAAACACATGTACATGCGTGTGCTCGTCAATTTTGCGTGGATTGAATATTTTTGTAGCACTGAAGTTCGCCCCTTATTAGACACAAAAATGTTGCTTTTTGCAAGCATGGCGAGTATCGTGTGAGAGAGAGGTGTTGGTTGTGCTTCTTGACTGCGCGGGTGGCAAGAGGTACGGTAGTGGGTAGTCTTGATGAAGTTGCTGGTGGTGGTGAAGTATGAGCTCAGATGTCAATTTAGTTGTCGGTTCGTTCGTGGTGTGCCTTACACCATTACGTGCTTCGTGACTTTGGTCCCTCCATGTGACGTGGGGTAGATATCGAGCGGAAGCTTTGTGCCCGACTTCTGGCAGCGATGCCTGTGGGTATTACATTCCTCTTGGGGCATTATTGTGCTCTTTCTCTCCCGTGTCAAGGTTTTGGGGTGAAAACTCTTGTCCGCTCTATCGAACTCAACGGTTGTGACACTCTATGTCATGACCTTCTTAGAGCGTCGTTGGGGATCTCAAATCACGTAGCAACGACATCTTCTGGCGGGCCCAGATCATAGCTCAAAGTATCCTTAGTGCTGGCATGTGGCAATTTTGATGCCTCCTATTCTTTAAACGTGCCCATCTTGTTTGCGCTCTCGTTCCTAGTTGTTTCATAGGTTGCTCTCCGATGATGGTTGGGTGAGGGGCATAGCCATGCAAACCGTGTTCCTTCCGGAGGCGCGGGTCATGATTCGTAGGTTCCCACGGGGCTATTCTTCTTGCAATGTGGCTTCTATAGTGCTTAAGCTTGCCCATGATAGGGGAACGCTCCGTGTGTGTCTTGTGCTTTTTTGATGTATTTATGTTTGTCCGGCTTTTCTTTCATCTGATTCCTAGCACCTTGTATCGGTTGACCGTATGGGTTTATTATAAAGTGAAACCAAAGACAGTTTTGAAACAGATTCCTTGATTCTTCCAAACTTTCTAGCAAGAGTTGCAAAGGAAATGTGACGACCATGCAAAGCTTTATAAAAGGCAGAGAACCGAAGAGCAAAATTATTGTAAGCAGTGGCGATTCCACCAGGGGGGCTTCAATAGGGTTAAGCCTACCCTCCAAAATCCTATTTCAACTAAATATACCACTTGAAAATTATATTCAAAGGCTTTACATGCAACAATTGCAATGCATTTACTAATTAGGCTTAGGAACTCGATGTTTTAAGCCTACATTTCATTATCATGCTAGATTCGCCACTGATTGTAAGCTAGTAAATTTTTTACGCAAATACACCAATCAAACATACTCTACTTTGTATTCATGTCTCCCACCCAGCACTTGCAGGTTGTTGCCACTTGACATGGAGTAAACTATATGATGCCCCACGTGTTGTCGCCGGAACTTGCTAAAAATGCATAAAAGTTTGGTACAAAAACATCCAAAACTGATGGAAATCAAATGTAAGCTTAAACAAAATAAAGTGTCTACAAAGAGAAAAAATGAATTACAGTTAAAAGATGCCATTTCTAAGAAAATCTAAATGTTGAACTACGTTGGTATGCTGTAATCAACAGCACATATATCGTCCATACAAAATCTAACACGAAAATAACCTATGACTAAGATCCACAAATTGATGTTGTGGCAGCATTGCATACATAGAGTAATACAACAAATGTAATTTACGACTTGCACACATGACTAGCTTATGTGGCATGGTTGTATGGTTAGAAAAAAATAGGTAAATGGTTGTAACTATTTAGTACTAGAAGACAGAAGATGTAGCGCTCATCTAGACTAACCAACATAAAATATATTTTATAAATTGACTCTAGACTTGCAAGCATTGTTGTATGTGACTATGGGCCATATGATTGCTCATCAACTACAAGCCTAGAAAACGCTTACGCGAATTGCACCACAAAAGAGAGACGAAACGAGCAATCCAACTTGCAAAGGCAAGAATAGATCTCGGGGACAATAACTCGCACATTCTTTTATCTACCCTCCCTCGTACACTCCAGAATCTCACTCTACAAACCACTAGCAGGATATTTATTACTCACGCCCATTTAGAGCCCTCTATTTAAAGATCTGAAATTAGTTACACATATAAGGATACAGTGATACCCATGTGTGCCCAAATTATGCATTAGGCAAATGTGATTTTGACATATTTTCTGATTTCCTTATAATTAGGGAATTCATATAGACCAAATATCTCAAACCAATATCTACGAAATTGCATAATTTGCACAACAAAATAACATTTTATTTAATACTGTTGTATTTGTTATACAATATTGAACTCATTGTAATGCACATAGTCAATGCTCATAGATACGACATGAAAATAATAATGTTGCACAACAAAGTTCCATGTCAATGAAAAAACAATTCAAATTTAATTCCAAGATAATATATAGAAAAAAATGTTCGGTATAAATAAGTGACAAATATTGGATTGTGCTGTCGGTACGTTCATGTCTATTATCATGAATGTATTATGCACTTTGTTTCTCAGTGGATCATTCATTATACAACATTTACAAAGATTAAGCACATTAATGAATTATGCACTTTTTGTTATATCATGCAGACAGAATAATCACATAGTTATTAAAGAGTAAGAGTTGAGAGGACAGATACACTATGCAGAGAGACTGGCCGTGGAGGCGGTGACGAATCTAACATGATAATGGAGGATAAGCTTAAAATATCGAATTCTTCAATCCAATCAATAAATGTATTGTTGAATGTAAGCACCTCAATCGAATCGTTAAATGATATGTTTAGTTCAAATACGGGTTTTGGAGGCTAGCCTTTAGCCTATTGAAACCCACTAGTTGAATCACCACAACGTGGAGGCGAGATGAATGCGATCTATGGAGAGGACAGGGAGCATTGTGCGGCTTAGTGTTTTTTCTTGAGTTTCTTAGTGTGGTGATGATGAGTCTGCGGTGGGTTTTCAAAGGACATGCGGTGCCCCCATGTGTGGTTTTGGTAATTGATGACATTCTCTATGGACTAATGGATGCATTGAGTTATATTTGAAGGATTTTTCCATAGGCATTTCTTGAAGTCCATGTGTTGGTTTCAAGGAGTTTACGGCTTGACCAAGGTGCTATTAAGGAATTATCCAAAGATTGGTCATGTGAGTGTTGAGCTTATTGCAAGCATGTCTTGAAGAAGAAAATTGTGTGATCATTCATGTTTACCTTCAAGACATTATCCAAACGAAGGGAGTTGGAAAGATTCAAGGTTGATCAATACTAAGTCAAGAGTGAATCAAGTTGGTCAACTTACAAAGCGTAGAAGATGTACCAAGAGGGATCAAGTGATCCCATGGTATGGTAAGCATTGTCCATTGCACTTTGTGTACTAACCCATGGTCTATGTGAGAAATCTATGTGGGGTTAGGTACGTGTCCATGGGCTTGCGTCAAGAGGAAGATATCATACAACCCATGGAAAGGATGACATCAAGTGGTGATCGTCATTAAGATTGCCGTGTGCAAGTTCAAGTGGAGCATCACGAAGAGATCAAGTGCTTGAAGCTTGCCATCCATTGTGGTGTCAATGGACTTGTGAAGATGTGTCGAAGAGTGGCTCACCCATAGTGGAGTATGGGGGAGCAATCATCTAGTTTCCATCGACCCAACGCAATCAAGAAAGGTGGTCCATCTCGAGGAGGACAAGATCGTCATCATTTAGCTCAAGTGGATCATGTGCAAGGCAAAGGTTTGCCTTGATAGGTTTTCTATTTTACCGGTCTCATGGTGGTAGTTGGGAGACCGGGTTATAGGATCGATAGTCGTACTATCAAGGGGGGCTCTCAAGTGAGTAGCTTGATCGTATCATTCGTCGAGAGCTCAAACCATTGTATCCTTGCATCATGTTTCTTGGTTCTTGTTTGGTTCTCTTTGTGAGTCTTAGAGCTTATGGTCATCTTGATGACAAGCTTGAGTTCATCGAAAACGGTGTTTGCATGCGTCTTCTATGATGTTTTCGGTGTTGGAGGTTTTACCGGTCTTATCCGAGGAAGGGTTCTCAACATTTTCTTTTGGGCCTTTTCTCATTTGCTTATTATTAGTATTTCTATCAAGATTGTGTTAGCCCTTGTCGCTAGCTTTCCAACAAACTTGGGTTCGTCGAATTTGGAGTCCGTTTGCAGAAGTTGTGGTAGTTTTGGTGTTCTCAAAAGGCTGCAGCGGTACTACTGTGGGTAGGAGCGGAAGTAATTTTTTACTACCGCTCTTGGGAGCGGTACTACCGCTCTTGGGAGCGGTACTACCGCTTGGAGCAGTACTACCGCGGCTACTTCCGTGGCTACTTCCGTTCGGGACCAAAAACTTGTCACAAGTCCAGCGGTGGTAGGCACGGATGTAATTTTTTAGTACCGCTCGCAAGCAGTAGTACCGCTACCCTTAGCAGTAGTACCACTACCCCTAGCGGTAGTACCGTGATGTCAAGTGGTACCACCGCTCCGATGGTTCTTCTGGCTTTTTTGCCTCCTCGCTGTTGCGTTTCAAAGGGCTACTACTGCCCTAGCGGTAGTACCGCTCGGTGCGGGTTGTGAGCATAACGGTTGGATTTTTCCCCACCTATAAAAGAGGGTCTTCTTCCCCATTGAACCTTATCCTTTTAGCTCGTGTTCTTCCCCCATTGTTGACCTTCTTCGAGCTTGCTAACTCTCAATCCCTCCAATGATTCTTGCTAGTTCTTGAGGGAAAAGAGAGAGGAGATCTAGATCCACGTTTCCAGCAATCACTTTCTCCTCTAAGTGAGGGGAACCCCTTGGATCTAGATCTTGGAGTTCTTCGTGTTCTTCTTTCGTTCTTCCTCTCATTTTCTTCCCTAGTATTAGTTGCTTTGGTGGGATTGGGAGAGAAGGACTTGGGCACTCCGTGTGCCCTTGCCATTGCATTTGGTGCATCGGTTTGAGTTCTCCACGGTGATACGTGGAAGTGAAGTTTGAGAAGCTTATTACTCTTGGGTGTTTGGGCACCCTAAAGCTTGTTCCTCTTGGGTGCCTTGGCGCCCTAGACGGTTGGTGGTGTTCGGAGCTCAATCATTGTGGTGTAAAGCTCCGGGCAAGCATCGGGGTCTCCAATTAGGTTGTGGAGATCACCCCGAGCAATTTGACGGGTACCGGTGACCGCCCCCAAGGGTTGCCAAAGTGTACGGGTTCGGTGACCACCCCCAAGGGTTGCCATTTGTACGGGTTCGGTGACCGTCCTCAAGGGTCCCTTAGTGGAATCGCGGCATCTTGTGGAATCGCGGCATCTTGCATTGTGCGAGGGCGTGAGGAGATTATGGTGGCCCTAGTGGCTTCTTGAGGAGCATTGTGCCTCCACACCGCTTCAAACGGAGATTAGCATCCGCAAGGGTGTGAACTTCGGGATACATCGTCGTCTCCGCGTGCCTCGGTTATCTCTTACCCGAGCTCTTTACTTATGCGCTTTACCTTGTGATGGCCATATTGTTTCTTGTCATATATCTTGCTATCACCTAGTAGTTTATCTTGCTTAGCATAAGTTGTTGGTGCACATAGGTGAGCCTAGTTGTTGTAGGTTTTGTGCTTGAAAAATTAACCGCTAGGTTTATTCCGCATTTGTTCAAGCCTAAACCGTAATTATTTTAAAAGCGCCTATTCACCCCCCCCTCTAGGCGACATCCATGATCTTTCAATTGGTATCAGAGCCTCGTCTCTCTTTTTAGGCTTTACCGCCTAGAGAGTAAAGATGTCGACTAGGGGATTAGGATTCTCTGACACTCTTAGTTTCGATGGCACAAATTTTGATGTTTGGGTAATTCGCATCCTTAATCTCTTTACGGTCATTGACCCAAATTTAGAGCGAATTGTAGATATGGGTTTTTCTCCTCCAAAGGATCCCCTAAGATTATCTTTAGAGGATGAGAAAAACTCTTATCTCAATGCTCAAGCTTCTAATGTGCTTTTCGATGCTTTGAGCAATATAGTTTTATTTCAACTCATGCCGTTCCGGGATGCTCATGAGTTGTGGACGAAGCTTCAAGATAAATATGGTGTGTCCAAGATTTGTGGGGATGATTATTCTCCCTCCACCTCCGGTCGTATATGTTGGGGAACGTAGTAATTTCAAAAAATTTCCTATGCACACGCAAGATCATGGTGATGCATAGCAACGAGAGGGGAGAGTGTTGTCTACGTACCAACGCAGACCGACTGCGGAAGCGATCACACAACATAGAGGAAGTAGTCGTACGTCTTCCCGATCAGACCGATCCAAGCACCGTTACTCTGGTACCTCCGAGTTCTTAGCACACGTTCAGCTCGATGACGATCCTCGGGCTCCGATCCAGCAAAGCGTCGAGGAAGAGTTCCGTCAGCACGACGGTGTGGTGACGATCTTGATGTACTACCGACGCAGGGCTTCGCCTAAGCACTGCAACAATATGATCGAGGTGGAATTTGGTGGCAGGGGGCACCGCACACGGCTAAGGAACGATCACCAAGGATCAACTTGTGTGTCATGGGGTGCCCCCTGCCTCCGTATATAAAGGAGCAAGGGGGAGGGGCCGGCCGGCCTAGGAGGAGGCGCGCCAAGGGGAGTCCTACTCCCACCGGGAGTAGGACTCCCTCCTTCCTTGTTGGAGTAGGAGAAGGGGAAAGAGGTGGAGAGGAATAAGGAAAAGGGGGCTGCGCCCCTTGTCCAATTCGGACCAGAGGGGGGGGGGGCGCAGGCCTCCTTCCTTTTGGCCTCTCTCCTCTATTCCCGTATGGCCCAATAAGGCCCATATACTCCCCGGCGAATTCCCGTAACTCTCCGGTACTCCGAAAAATACCCGAATCACTCGGAACCTTTCCGAAGTCTGAATATAGTCGTCCAATATATCGATCTTTACGTCTCGACCATTTCGAGACTCCTCGTCATGTCCCTGATCTCATCCGGGACTCCGAACTCCTTCGGTACATCAAAACTCATAAACTCATAATATAACTGTCATCGAAACCTTAAGCGTGCGGACCCTACGGTTCGAGAACAATGTAGACATGACCGAGACACGTCTCCGGTCAATAACCAATAGCGGGACCTGGATGCCCATATTGGCTCCTACATATTCTACGAAGATCTTTATCGGTCAGACCGCATAACAACATACGTTGTTCCCTTTGTCATCGGTATGTTACTTGCCCGAGATTCGATCGTCGGTATCCAATACCTAGTTCAATCTCGTTACCGGCAAGTCTCTTTACTCGTTCCATAATACATCACCTCACAACTTAACATATTAGTTGCAGTGCTTGCAAGGCTTATGTGATGTGCATTAACGAGAGGGCCCAGAGATACCTCTCCGACATTCGGAGTGACAAATCCTAATCTCGAAATACGCCAACCCAACATCCACCTTTGGAGACACCTGTAATGCTCCTTTATAATCACCCAGTTACGTTGTGACGTTTGGTAGCACCCAAAGTGTTCCTCCGGTAAACGGGAGTTGCATAATCTCATAGTCATAGGAACATGTATAAGTCATGAAGAAAGCAATAGCAACATACTAAATGATTGGGTGCTAAGCTAATGGAATGGGTCATGTCAATCAGATCATTCAACTAATGATGTGATCCCGTTAATCAAATAACAACTCTTTGTTCATGGTTAGGAAACATAACCATCTTTGATTAACGAGCTAGTCAAGTAGAGGCATATTTCCTTCAGTCTCCCACTTGCACTAGAGTCAATAATCTAGTTCACATCACCATGTGATTTAACAGCAATAATTCACATCACCATGTGATTAACACCCATAGTTCACATCGTCATGTGACCAACACTCAAAGGGTTTACTAGAGTCAGTAATCTAGTTCACATATCTATGTGATTAACACCCAAAGAGTACTAAGGTGTGATCATGTTTTGCTTGTGAGATAATTTTAGTCAACGGGTCTGTCACATTCAGATCCGTAAGTATTTTGCAAGTTCTATGTCTACAATGCTCTACACGGAGCTACTCTAGCTAATTGCTCCCACTTTCAATATGTATCCAGATTGAGACTTTAGATTCATCTGGATCAGTGTCAAAAACTTGCATCGACGTAACCCTTTACGACGAACCTTTTTGTCATGTCCATAATCGAGAAACATATCCTTATTTCACTAAGGATAATTCTGACCGCTGTCCAGTGATCTACTCCTAGATCACTATTGTACTCCCTTGCCAAATCAATGCAGGGTATACAATAGATCTGGTATACAGCATGACATACTTTATAGAACCTATGGCCAAGGCATAGGGAATGACTTTCATTCTCTTTCTATCTTCTGCCGTGGTCGGGCTTTGAGTCTTACTCAACTTCACACCTTGTAATACAGGCAAGAACTCTTTCTTTGACTCCTCCATTTTGAACTACTTCAAAATCTTGTCAAGGTATGTACTCATTGAAAAAACTTATCAAGCGTCTTGATCTCTATAGATCTTGAAGCTCAATATGTAAGCAGCTTCACCGAAGTCTTTCTTTGAAAAACTCCTTTCAAACACTCCTTTATGCTTTACAGAATAATTCTACATTATTTCTGATCAACAATATGTCATTCACATATACTTATCAGAAATGTTGTAGTGCTCCCACTCACTTTCTCGTAAATACAGGCTTCACCGCAAGTCTGTATAAAACTATATGCTTTGATCAACTTATCAAAGCGTGTATTCCAACTCCGAGATGCTTGCACCAGTCCATAGATGGATCGCTGGAGCTTGCACATTTTTTTAGCACCTTTCGGATTGACAAAACCTTCTAGTTGCATCATATACAACTCTTCTTTAATAAATCCATTAAGGAATGCAGTTTTGTTTATCCGTTTGCCAGATTTCATAAAATGCGGCAATTACTAACATGATTCGGATAGACTCAAGCATAGATACGAGTGAGAAGCTCTCATCGTAGTCAACACCTTGAACTTGTCGAAAACCTTTTGCGACAATTCTAGCTTTGTAGATAGTAACACTACTATCAGCGTCCGTCTTCCTCTTGAAGATCCATTTATTCTCAATTGCTTGCCGATCATCGGGCTAGTCAACCAAAGTCCAAACTTTGTTCTCATACATGGATCATATCTCAGATTTCATGGCCTCAAACCATTTCGCGGAATCCGGGCTCATCATCGCTTCCTCATAGTTCATAGGTTCGTCATGGTCAAGTAACATGACCTCCAGAACAGGATTACCGTACCACTCTGGTGCGGATCTCACTCTGGTTTACCTACGAGATTCGGTAGTAACTTGATCTGAAGTTACATGATCATCATCATTAGCTTCCTCACTAATTGGTGTAGTAGTCACAAGAACAGATTTTTGTGATGAACTACTTTCCAATAAGGTAGAAGGTACAATTACCTTATCAAGTTTTCTACTTTCCTCCCATTCACTTCTTTCAAGAGAAACTCCTTCTCTAGAAAGGATCCATTATAAGCAACGAATGTCTTGCCTTTGGATCTGTGATAGAAGGTGTACCCAACAGTCTCCTTTGGGTATCCTATGAAGACATATTTCTCCGATTTGGGTTTGAGCTTATCAGGATGAAACTTTTTCTCATAAGCATCGCAACCCCAAACTTCAAGAAACGGCAACTTTGGTTTCTTGCCAAACCATAGTTCATAAGGCGTCGTCTCGACGGATATAGATGGTGCCCCTTTTTAACGTGAATGCAGCTGTCTCTAATGCATGACCCCAAAAACGATAGTGGTAAATCAGTAAGAAACATCATAGATTGCACTATATCTAATAAAGTACGGTTATGACGTTCGGACACACCATTATGATGTGGTGTTCCAGGCGGCGTGAGTAGTGAAACTATTTCACATTGTTTTAACTGAAGACCAAACTCGTAACTCAAATACTCTTTTCCACGATCAGATCATAGAAACTTTATTTTCTTGTTACGATGATTTTCCACTTCACTCTGAAATTCTTTGAACAGTTCAAATGTTTCAGACTTTATGTTTCATCAAGTAGATATCCCCATATCTGCTCAAATCATCTTGTGAAGGTCAGAAAATAATGATACCTGCTGTAAGCCTTAATATTCATCGGACCACATACATCATTATGTATGATTTTCAACAAATCTGTTGCTTGCTTCATTGTTCCGGAGAACGGCGTTTTAGTCATCTTGCCCATAAGGCATGGTTCGCAAGCATCAAGTGATTCATAATCAAGTGATTCCAAAATCCCATTAGCATGGAGTTTCTTCATGCGCTTTACACCAATATGACCTAAACGGCAGTGCCACAAATAAGTTGCACTATCATTATTAACTTCACATCTTTTGGTTTCAATATTATGAATATGTGTATCACTAAGATCGAGATCCAATGAACTATTTTCATTGTGTGTGTAACCATATAAGGTTTTATTCATGTAAACAGAACAACAATTTATTCTTTTACTTAAATGAATAACCGTATTACAATAAACATGATCAAATCATATTCATGCTCAATGCAAACACCAAATAACACTTATTTAGGTTCAACACTAATCCCGAAAGTATAGGGAGTGTGCGATGATGATCATATCAATCTTGGAACCACTTCCAACACACATCGTCACTTCACCCTTAACTAGTCTCTGTTCATTCTGCAACTCCCGTTTCGAGTTACTACTCTTAGCAACTGAACTAGCATCAAATACTGAGGGGTTGCTATAAACACTAGTAAAGTACACATCAATAACATGTATATCAAATATACTTATGTTCACTTTGCCATCCTTCTTATCCGCCAAATACTTGGGGCAGTTCCGCTTCCAGTGACCAGTCCCTTTGCAGTAGAAGCACTTAGTCTCAGGCTTAGGACCAGACTTGGGCTTCTTCACTTGAGCAGCAACTTGCTTGCCATTCTTCTTGAAGTTCCCCTTCTTCCCTTTGCCCTTTTCTTGAAACTAGTGGTCTTGTCAACCATCAACACTTGATGTTTTTCTTGATTTCTACCTTCGTTGATTTCAGCATCACGAAGAGCTTGGGAGTTGTATCCATTGTCCCTTGCATATTATAGTTCATCACGAAGTTCTACTAACTTGGTGATGGTGACTAGAGAATTCTGTCAATCACTATCTTATCTGGAAGATTAACTCCCACTTGATTCAAGCGATTGTAGTACTCAGACAATCTGGGCACATGCTCACTAGTTGAGCGATTCTCCTCCATCTTTCAGCTATAGAACTTGTTGGAGACTTCATATCTCTCAACTCGGGTATTTACTTGAAATATTAACTTCAACTCCTGGAACATCTCATATGGTCCATGACGTTCAAAACGTCTTTGAAGTCCCGATTCTAAGCCATTAAGCATGGTGCACTAAACTATCAAGTAGTCATCATATTGAGCTAGCCAAACGTTCATAACGTCTGCATCTGCTCCTGCAATAGGTCTGTCACCTAGCGGTGCATCAAGGACATAATTCTTCTGTGCAGCAATGAGGATAAACCTCAGATCACGGATCCAATCCACATCATTGCTACTAACATCTTTCAATACAATTTTCTCTAGGAACATATCAAAGTAAACACAGGGAAGCAACAACGCGAGCTATTGATCTACAACATAATTTGCAAAATACTACCATGACTAAGTTCATGATAAATTTAAGTTCAATTTAATCATATTACTTAAGAACTCCCACTTAGATAGACATCCCTCTAATCCTCTAAGTGATCACGTGATCCAAATCAACTAAACCATAACCGATCATCACGTGAGATGGAGTAGTTTTCAATGGTGAACATCGTTATGTTGATCATATCTACAATATGATTCACGCTCGACCTTTCGCTCTCCGTGTTCCGAGGCCATATCTGCATATGCTAGGCTCGTCAAATTTAACCTGAGTATTCCGCGTGTGCAAAACTGGCTTGCACCCGTTGTAGATGGACGTAGAGCTTATCACACCCGATCATCACATGGTGTCTGGGCACGACGAACTTTGGCAACGGTGCATACTCAGGGAGAACACTTCTTGATAATTTAGTGAGAGATCATCTTATAATGCTACCTTCAATCAAAGCAAGATAAGATGCATAAAAGGATAAACATCACATGCAATCAATATAAGTGATATGATATGGCCATCATCATCTTGTGCTTGTGATCTCCATCTCCGAAGCACCGTCATGATCACCATCATCACCGGCACGACACCTTGATCTCCATCGTAGCATCGTTGTCGTCTCGCCAATCTTATGCTTCCATGACTATCACTACCGCTTAGTAATAAAGTAAAGCATTACATCGCGATTGCATTGCATACAATAAAGCGACAACCATATGGCTCCTGCCAGTTGCCGATAACTTGGTTACAAAACATGATCATCTCATACAATAAAATTTAGCATCATGTCTTGACCATATCACATCACAACATGCCCTGCAAAAACAAGTTAGACATCCTCTACTTTGTTGTTGCATGTTTTACGTGGCTGCTACGGGCTTAAGCAAGAACTCATCTCACCTACGCATCAAAACCACAACGATAGTTTGTCAAATAGACTCCGTTTTAACCTTCTCAAGGACCGGGCATAGCCACACTCCGTTCAACTAAAGTTGGAGAGACAGCCGCCCACAAGCCATCTATGTGCAAAGCACGTCGAGGGAACCGGTCTCGCGTAAGCGTACGCGTAATGTTGGTCCGGGTCGTCTCGTCCAACAATACCACTGAACCAAAGTATGACATGCTGGTAGGCAGTATGACTTGTATCGCCCACAACTCACTTGTGTTCTACTCGTGCAAATAACATCAAACCATAAAACCTAGGCTCGGATGCCACTGTTGGGGAACGTAGTAATTTCAAAAAAATTCCTACGCACACGCAAGATCATGGTGATGCATAGCAACGAGAGGGGAGAGTGTTGTCTACGTACCAACGCAGACCGACTGCGGAAGCGATCACACAACATAGAGGAAGTAGTCGTACGTCTTCCCGATCCGACCGATCCAAGCACCGTTACTCCGGTACCTCCGAGTTCTTAGCACACATTCAGCTAGATGACAATCCTCGGGCTCCGATCCAGCAAATCGTCGAGGAAGAGTTCCGTCAGCACGACAGTGTGGTGATGATCTTGATGTACTACCGACGCAGGGCTTCGCCTAAGCACTGCAACAATATGATCGAGGTGGAATTTGGTGGCAGGGGGCACCGCACACGGCTAAGGAACGATCACCAAGGATCAACTTGTGTGTCACGGGGTGCCCCCCTGCCTCCGTATATAAAGCAGCAAGGGGGAGGGGCCGGCCGGCCTAGGAGGAGGCGCGCCAAGGGGAGTCCTACTCCCACCGGGAGTAGGACTCCCTCCTTCCTTGTTGGAGTAGGAGAAGGGGAAAGAGGTGGAGAGGAATAAGGAAAAGGGGGCTGCGCCCCTTGTCCAATTCGGACCAGAGGGGGGGCGCAGGCCTCCTTCCTTTTGGCCTCTCTCCTCTATTCCCGTATGGCCCAATAAGGCCCATATACTCCCCGGCGAATTCCCGTAACTCTCCGGTACTCCGAAAAATACCCGAATCACTCGGAACCTTTCCGAAGTCCGAATATAGTCGTCCAATATATCGATCTTTACGTCTCGACCATTTCGAGACTCCTCGTCATGTCCCCGGTCTCATCCGGGACTCCGAACTCCTTCGGTACATCAAAACTCATAAACTCATAATATAACTGTCATCGAAACCTTAAGCGTGCGGACCCTACGGTTCGAGAACAATGTAGACATGACCGAGACACGTCTCCGGTCAATAACCAATAGCGGGACCTAGATGCCCATATTGGCTCCTACATATTCTACGAAGATCTTTATCGGTCAGACCGCATAACAACATACGTTGTTCCCTTTGTCATCGGTATGTTACTTGCCCGAGATTCGATCGTTGGTATCCAATACCTAGTTCAATCTCATTACTGGCAAGTCTCCTTACTCGTTCCGTAATACATCATCTCACAACTTAACATATTAGTTGCAGTGCTTGCAAGGCTTATGTGATGTGCATTACCGAGAGGGCCCAGAGATACATCTCCGATATTCGGAGTGACAAATCCTAATCTCGAAATACGCCAACCCAACATCCACCTTTGGAGACACCTGTAATGCTCCTTTATAATCACCCAGTTACGTTGTGACGTTTGGTAGCACCCAAAGTGTTCCTCCGGTAAACGGGAGTTGCATAATCTCATAGTCATAGGAACATGTATAAGTCATGAAGAAAGCAATAGCAACATACTAAACGACCGGGTGCTAAGCTAATGGAATGGGTCATGTCAATCAGATCATTCAACTAATGATGTGATCCCGTTAATCAAATAACAACTCTTTGTTCATGGTTAGGAAACATAACCATCTTTGATTAACGAGCTAGTCAAGTAGAGGCTTACTAGTGACACTCTGTTTGTCTATGTATTCACACATGTATTATGTTTCCGGTTAATACAATTCTAGCATGAATAATAAACATTTATCATGATATAAGGAAATAAATAATAACTTTATTATTTCCTCTAGGGCATATTTCCTTCAGTATAGTCTTCTCAACTTCTTCTACTTCACCTACATGCATGTGGTTTGCCACAAGGTAATGATATGGTGAGTAGCGTTGGTCATTGCAATGATGATAGTATGCTTATTGTGGATGATGCTTCATCACTATCTTATTGCAACGATCCTTCTTTGGGCTTTAACACTTCGAGCACTCCAAATGTTTCACATGCTTGTGTTGATAGTCCTGGCATATCATGTAGAAATTGCTTGACTAAATCTCATGATGATATGTGTACTATGTCTTGTTTCCATGATAAAAATACATATATTTCCTTGAATTGTAGTGCTAACAATGTAGAGGAAACCCAACACTCCATGGAACAAGATGTGGTGTTTAATGGTGCCTCAGGGGATCCTACATCATCATCTACTACTTTTTGCCTTATGGCTAAGGCGTCAGAGGTATCTCCTACTTTGTACCCCAATATGTCTCTTGATGATGATGTTGATGCTAATGATGATGAGGATAATGATGAAGAGAATGATAATGTTGCCTCCTTAAAAACTAAGGGGGAAATGATTTTTAAAGCTCTTCACAAAAATAAACTTGCTCGTTCCAACTTCATGGAAATCATGTCTATTGCCATTGAAGGCAAGAAATATATTGATGAGTTGGAATCTCGTCTTGAGGAGCATTGATAAAATGGAAGGTCATGAGCGTGATTACGCTAATGAGATTGCTGATCTCTCTCAAGCTCTTGAACTTGAACAAACCACCAAGGAATCTCTTGAGGAGACTTTTGCTCTAGAATTGTCTAGAGTGAGGGAATATCGTGATAGAGCTCTTGAGGTGGCCAATGATTTTGAAACTAAAAATTAGGAGCTTGAAGTTGTGCATGCTAAACTCCTTGAGGACTTTGAGCACCTCGAAAATGGCTCAAGGGTCATTTAAGAGTGAGCTCATCAAACTCACCGAGTCTCATGCTCAACTTAAAGCTTCGTATTCAAAAGAGCTTGCCAAGCTGTCTTCTCCTCTTGTTGTTAATGATGATGCTTGTGCAACTAACTCTATCTCTTGTGAAGCATCCATATGAAGGAGAATGTTGAGCTAACGGCTCAACTTGATTTGCTATCTAGAAATTATGGGATGTTGGAAGAAAATCATGTAAAGCTCACAAGCTCTCATGATGATCTTCTAGTATCCCATAATGTGCTAAAGTTAGCTCATGAGGCCATGATTGCTAAGGTAACATCTAGCGAGCCTCATGTGGATACTAGCACTACTTCTAGTCAAAATGCTATGTTGCCATGTGCTAGTCCTAGTAATTCATCTACTCATAATGTTGGTACATCTTGTGATGAATTGCTTTCCTTGCCTTGTTGCTCTAATGATGAAGCTTATACTTCCTCTAGTACTTGTGTTGAGACTAACCATGTAGAGGAAATCAAAGAGCTCAAGGCGTTGTGACGTTTGGTAGCACCCAAAGTGTTCCTCCGGTAAACAGGAGTTGCATAATCTCATAGTCATAGGAACATGTATAAGTCATGAAGAAAGCAATAGCAACATACTAAACGACCGGGTGCTAAGCTAATGGAATGGGTCATGTCAATCAGATCATTCAACTAATGATGTGATCCCGTTAATCAAATAACAACTCTTTGTTCATGGTTAGGAAACATAACCATCTTTGATTAACGAGCTAGTCAAGTAGAGGCTTACTAGTGACACTCTGTTTGTCTATGTATTCACACATGTATTATGTTTCCGGTTAATACAATTCTAGCATGAATAATAAACATTTATCATGATATAAGGAAATAAATAATAACTTTATTATTTCCTCTAGGGCATATTTCCTTCAGTATAGTCTTCTCAACTTCTTCTACTTCACCTACATGCATGTGGTTTGCCACAAGGTAATGATATGGTGAGTAGCGTTGGTCATTGCAATGATGATAGTATGCTTATTGTGGATGATGCTTCATCACTATCTTATTGCAACGATCCTTCTTTGGGCTTTAACACTTCGAGCACTCCAAATGTTTCACATGCTTGTGTTGATAGTCCTGGCATATCATGTAGAAATTGCTTGACTAAATCTCATGATGATATGTGTACTATGTCTTGTTTCCATGATAAAAATACATATATTTCCTTGAATTGTAGTGCTAACAATGTAGAGGAAACCCAACACTCCATGGAACAAGATGTGGTGTTTAATGGTGCCTCAGGGGATCCTACATCATCATCTACTGCTTTTTGCCTTATGGCTAAGGCGTCAGAGGTATCTCCTACTTTGTACCCCAATATGTCTCTTGATGATGATGTTGATGCTAATGATGATGAGGATAATGATGAAGAGAATGATAATGTTGCCTCCTTAAAAACTAAGGGGGAAATGATTTTTAAAGCTCTTCACAAAAATAAACTTGCTCGTTCCAACTTCATGGAAATCATGTCTATTGCCATTGAAGGCAAGAAATATATTGATGAGTTGGAATCTCGTCTTGAGGAGCATTGATAAAATGGAAGGTCATGAGCGTGATTACGCTAATGAGATTGCTGATCTCTCTCAAGCTCTTGAACTTGAATAAACCACCAAGGAATCTCTTGAGGAGACTTTTGCTCTAGAATTGTCTAGAGTGAGGGAATATCGTGATAGAGCTCTTGAGGTGGCCAATGATTTTGAAACTAAAAATTAGGAGCTTGAAGTTGTGCATGCTAAACTCCTTGAGGACTTTGAGCACCTCAAAAATGGCTCAAGGGTCATTTAAGAGTGAGCTCATCAAACTCACCGAGTCTCATGCTCAACTTAAAGCTTCGTATTCAAAAGAGCTTGCCAAGCTGTCTTCTCCTCTTGTTGTTAATGATGATGCTTGTGCAACTAACTCTATCTCTTGTGAAGCATCCATATGAAGGAGAATGTTGAGCTAACGGCTCAACTTGATTTGCTATCTAGAAATTATGGGATGTTGGAAGAAAATCATGTAAAGCTCACAAGCTCTCATGATGATCTTCTAGTATCCCATAATGTGCTAAAGTTAGCTCATGAGGCCATGATTGCTAAGGTAACATCTAGCGAGCCTCATGTGGATACTAGCACTACTTCTAGTCAAAATGCTATGTTGCCATGTGCTAGTCCTAGTAATTCATCTACTCATAATGTTGGTACATCTTGTGATGAATTGCTTTCCTTGCCTTGTTGCTCTAATGATGAAGCTTATACTTCCTCTAGTACTTGTGTTGAGACTAACCATGTAGAGGAAATCAAAGAGCTCAAGGCGTTGTGACGTTTGGTAGCACCCAAAGTGTTCCTCCGGTAAACAGGAGTTGCATAATCTCATAGTCATAGGAACATGTATAAGTCATGAAGAAAGCAATAGCAACATACTAAACGACCGGGTGCTAAGCTAATGGAATGGGTCATGTCAATCAGATCATTCAACTAATGATGTGATCCCGTTAATCAAATAACAACTCTTTGTTCATGGTTAGGAAACATAACCATCTTTGATTAACGAGCTAGTCAAGTAGAGGCTTACTAGTGACACTCTGTTTGTCTATGTATTCACACATGTATTATGTTTCCGGTTAATACAATTCTAGCATGAATAATAAACATTTATCATGATATAAGGAAATAAATAATAACTTTATTATTTCCTCTAGGGCATATTTCCTTCAGTATAGTCTTCTCAACTTCTTCTACTTCACCTACATGCATGTGGTTTGCCACAAGGTAATGATATGGTGAGTAGCGTTGGTCATTGCAATGATGATAGTATGCTTATTGTGGATGATGCTTCATCACTATCTTATTGCAACGATCCTTCTTTGGGCTTTAACACTTCGAGCACTCCAAATGTTTCACATGCTTGTGTTGATAGTCCTGGCATATCATGTAGAAATTGCTTGACTAAATCTCATGATGATATGTGTACTATGTCTTGTTTCCATGATAAAAATACATATATTTCCTTGAATTGTAGTGCTAACAATGTAGAGGAAACCCAACACTCCATGGAACAAGATGTGGTGTTTAATGGTGCCTCAGGGGATCCTACATCATCATCTACTGCTTTTTGCCTTATGGCTAAGGCGTCAGAGGTATCTCCTACTTTGTACCCCAATATGTCTCTTGATGATGATGTTGATGCTAATGATGATGAGAATAATGATGAAGAGAATGATAATGTTGCCTCCTTAAAAACTAAGGGGGAAATGATTTTTAAAGCTCTTCACAAAAATAAACTTGCTCGTTCCAACTTCATGGAAATCATGTCTATTGCCATTGAAGGCAAGAAATATATTGATGAGTTGGAATCTCGTCTTGAGGAGCATTGATAAAATGGAAGGTCATGAGCGTGATTACGCTAATGAGATTGCTGATCTCTCTCAAGCTCTTGAACTTGAACAAACCACCAAGGAATCTCTTGAGGAGACTTTTGCTCTAGAATTGTCTAGAGTGAGGGAATATCGTGATAGAGCTCTTGAGGTGGCCAATGATTTTGAAACTAAAAATTAGGAGCTTGAAGTTGTGCATGCTAAACTCCTTGAGGACTTTGAGCACCTCGAAAATGGCTCAAGGGTCATTTAAGAGTGAGCTCATCAAACTCACCGAGTCTCATGGTCAACTTAAAGCTTCGTATTCAAAAGAGCTTGCCAAGCTGTCTTCTCCTCTTGTTGTTAATGATGATGCTTGTGCAACTAACTCTATCTCTTGTGAAGCATCCATATTGAAGGAGAATGTTGAGCTAACGGCTCAACTTGATTTGCTATCTAGAAATTATGGGATGTTGGAAGAAAATCATGTAAAGCTCACAAGCTCTCATGATGATCTTCTAGTATCCCATAATGTGCTAAAGTTAGCTCATGAGGCCATGATGGCTAAGGTAACATCTAGCGAGCCTCATGTGGATACTAGCACTACTTCTAGTCAAAATGCTATGTTGCCATGTGCTAGTCCTAGTAATTCATCTACTCATAATGTTGGTACATCTTGTGATGAATTGCTTTCCTTGCCTTGTTGCTCTAATGATGAAGCTTATACTTCCTCTAGTACTTGTGTTGAGACTAACCATGTAGAGGAAATCAAAGAGCTCAAGGCCCAAGTCACTTCTTTGAAGAAAGACTTGGAAAAGAGTCATGAAGGGAAATTCACACTCAACAATATCTTGAGTGTGCAAAAATCCCCTAATGACAAAGGTGGACTTGGATTCAACTCCAACAAGAAGAAGAAGTCCAAGGTGAACAGAAAGAAGGGCCAAGAACAAGTCAAGAATTCGGCCAAGATTGTTTGCTTCAAGTGCAAAGTAGAAGGGCATCATGTTAAATCTTTCCCATTGAAGAAGAAGCCCATTAGTGACAAGCAACAAGGGAAGCGTCCACAAGTTCACTCTCATTCTCAACCTCAAGTTGAAGAAAAGCCTCTTCCCAAGAAGACTCAAGCTTATGCTTCTCAAGTTGAGAAATCAAGTGAGAAGAAAGTGAAGAGTAGACGTTGCTACCTATGTCGCGAGAAAGGTCACCTAGTTTCTTCATGCACTAGTGGTAACTTATCCAACCCAATTATTATTGATGATGTCTATTCTCTTGGGAAGGATAAGGTTGGCAATGTGGTTGCCAAGTTTGTTGGTACTCAAAGTGGTTTGAAGCAAAGAACCATTTGGGTAGCCAAGCCTATTGTGACTAACCTCTTAGGACCCAACTTGGTTGGGAACCAACAAGCTCAAACTTGATCAATAGGTGATGTTGGAGGTCATTGGAAGACTTGGATACATTATGAAGAATTAAGGGGACTTCATCATTCTTATTGTCTCAAGCCAAGTCATTTGGATTATCAAGTTTCTATCTTATATCCAATGTTCCTCCTTGCGGTAACTCGTGCTTAAATTTTTTACATTGAAAGTTACTTGCCCCTTTGCATGTTTGGCTTTGTTCCTTGCATGTGTTTGTATATGTTGTGCTTCCAACTTGATTATCTTGAGCAATCAAGTATGTGTGTGTTGGTTTGCACATCATGTACGTGTGTGTCATGCGTTGAGCCTTTTGCATCTTGTTTATTTCTTAGTTGGCTCTTGTGAGAGATTAATGGAATATCCCATTATGGGGGAGTGATGTGCTTTGTGCACTTCACAATCCTATAAAGGTGGGTACATCGGGAATACCACTTAGAATTGATATTGCAAGCTTATCTAGTCACTATGTGGTATGTCTTCTCATGAGAAATTCAAATTCTAAATAGTCCATTAATTATCTATTGTTGGACCCTCCTTTTGCCTCTTGTATATCCTTTATTGGTATCACATTATGGGGGAGTAATATGCTATGTGTATATTACTAGCCTAGAAAATGTGTACATTTGAGATATTGTCACCTAGAGTTGATATTGTAAATTATCTTGTTCCTAGGTGGCATGTTAGCTCTACAAGTTGCAATTTGCTTGTGTTTGGTGTGAAGATGATGTTGGATATCCTTGCAATCTACCACCGGGAATTATTTCCAAATACTTCTTGTCTTTTGACAATTGGTACTCACTTGTGTGGTAGAAATTATTGATCATCTTTACATTAGCCTTCGCTTTTATTTGCCTTATCTCTTGCCTAGTTTGTGTCAACTCCCATTTTATTCCATACCACTTGTGGATCTTGTTATTTCCTTGAGATTGTCTAGTGTTTGTATAGATATAGTGAAAGTGGTGATCCCATCTTGTGCTTTTTGTATTCAAATGCAAATTCTCTACAATGCACAATGCTTGGGGGAGCTATCCTATTTTTCTTAGAACGATCACCTTGTGATCCTTTTCAAGTGTGTGTTGGTGGAATGCAAATCGTTTCTTTTGGTACTTTGTGCCATCATGAAACTTTGTAGAGAACTTGGTTTGTTTGGAACCATTCTCTCTTTTGGGAGTTTTTGATCTTTCTTTTGGTGTATCAATGGATATCTCATTCCTTGATGTATTGTTTAATGATGTCCTCCAAGTGATGATTTATTCTTTTGGTATCCTTTCTTCACTTGGCATTTCTTTGTCATTTGGTATCGGTTCTTCAAAGTCTTGAGCATGCATATTTTCTTCGTGTAGTATCTTTGGCATGCTTTCTTTCTTCGACCCAATATATAGGGGAAACTCCACCAAGTCTCAAATTGGATGGGATGTGCATTAATTTCATTTCCTTATCTATATGCACATATTTCTGTGGAGTTTGTCCTATGTGTTGTTGGTTCTCTAACTCTTTGGTCCCAATGAGTTTGGGTACCATTTTGTTTGTGTTATTGTTCTAGGAACAAGTGGAGATGCATTGGATGCCCGACTCACTCACAAGGAAGGTGTTGTCACCATGTGCTTATTAGAGTCAAGCTAGGATGATCAATGAACTACTTTGTATCTTCAATTGGTATCTACTACATCCTTCCAATGTTATCTCGGTAACAAGTATCTTCATATACTTCATGCACACATTTCTTGCATCAACCATGTGTAGGTTGTATCATGGCATGTTATCCATTCTTTCTTGTGATACTTGTTTCCTTTCTCAAAGCATCCCAACAATGATGTCTTGTTGCTAGTTGTGATTTCTTTGATGGGTGTGTGGTAGGAATTCATTTATATACTATAAGACCATATCTAGCCATGTGCTATGCTTCCAAGCAAATATCTTATTGGTATATGTATGACTTCCTTTTGGATATCTTGTTCCTTCGTGTTGTAACTATTTCGGGTGTACATCCTTCTTTGTAGATATATATCATCATGATCTCGTCTACCTAGAGCCATATACACTTGACAGAAATTACATCTCTAGATGATATCCTTTCTTTCACGCCCACCTTGTCTTTCTTATGTTATTTCTTTGGTGGCTCCATGAAAGCTTTTGCCTTGAGTGTGTATCATATCTCGTTGCATCTTGATGCACTCTTGTGTGGTGAAGATTATTTTCCTCATGCTTATCTCTACGAGGCTTTTTCCATCTTAATTGGTATCCCTCGTCTTGATGAGGCTTTCATCTTCTATCTTCACCACGGGTTGTCACAAGCATAGGTTCTTTATATGCTTATTAGTTTGCTTGTGAACCCATTTTCTAGTTGTATGTGGAAATGATAGGCCTTGCACCGTGTTCCTCATTCTTTCAATACTTTATTGATGCTTAATGCTACATTAGTCTTCTCAAGTGCATTGCCTTGACTCACACACATCATTTTGGTTGAGCCCATTCTTAAGTTGCCTCTTTTACTTGTTGCTCAACTATGTGTTTGTTGCAATTACTAGGCTTTGTTTCCTATATGCTCACTTGCACTTGTTGTAAGTTTCTATTGATTTTGGGGGAGCTATGATCCTATTTTGTGCACTTTGTATCCAGATACAAAAATTCTTGATGTGCACAAATCATGGGGAGCTTCTCTAGTTTCTTTAGAATACTGCTCTACTCTTATCATTATATCCTTTATTCATGTGGCTCGTAGGATCATTGGCCTAGTTGGTTCAATTGGTATCTTTTGATAGCTTGCTTCAATAGATATCTTTTAATTGCTTGTTTCTCTCTTTGTTATGTCTTTGTGGCATATCTTCCTTTTGCAATCTTTGGGCCTCAATATAGTTTGTCTTCCTCCAAGTATTTACCGTTGGATGTGTGTATTGCATTCCACTCTCTTGTTGAGAAATACATAATTTATGGAGGAACACATTTTATATTGGCCTTCTAAGCTTGTAGTCCATTTTGGCAATCGATGCCAATGGGGGAGAAGTTTTAGAGAGTTTTGTGGAGAAGTTTAGAGAGTTGTCTCTTCTGGCTTTGGTTTGCTCCTAATCATACGCATCTCCTTCGCATGCATTATTGGTTGTTGCATTGCATGGTGATGCATAATTCCTTATATAAACTCTCTTGAAAGTGATTATCATCAATTACCAAAATGGGGGAGATTGAAAGGACATGCGGTGCCCCCATGTGTGGTTTTGGTAATTGATGACATTCTCTATGGACTAATGGTTGCATTGAGTTATATTTGAAGGATTTTTCCATAGGCATTTCTTGAAGTCCATGTGTTGGTTTCAAGGAGTTTATGGGTTGACCAAGGTGCTATTAAGGAATTATCCAAAGATTGGTCATGTGAGTGTCGAGTTTATTGCAAGCATGTCTTGAAGAATAAGATTGTGTGATCATTCATGTCTACCTTCAAGACATCATCCAAACGAAGGGAGTTGGAAAGATTCAAGGTTGATCAAGACTAAGTCAAGAGTGAATCAAGTTGATCAACTCACAAAGCGTAGAAGATGTACCGAGAGGGATCAAGTGATCCCATGGTATGGTAAGCATTGTCCATTGCACTTTGTGTACTAACCCATGGTCTATGTGAGAAATCTATGTGGAGTTAGGTACGTGTCCATGGGCTTGCGTCAAGAGGAAGATATCATACAAGACATGGAAAGGATGACATCAAGTGGTGATCGTCATCAAGATTACTGTGTGCAAGTTCAAGTGGAACATCACGAAGAGATCAGGTGCTTGAAGCTTTCCATCCATTGTGGTGTCAATGGACTTGTGAAGATGTGCCGAAGAGTGGCTCACCCATAGTGGAGTATGGGGGAGCAATCATCTAGTCTCCATCGACCCAACGCAATCAAGAAAGGTGGTCCATCTTGAGGAGGACAAGATCGTCATCATCTAGCTCAAGTGGATCATGTGCAAGGCAAAGGTTTTCCCTTGATAGGTTTTCTATTTTACCAGTCTCATGGTGGTAGTTGGGAGACCGGGTTATAGGATCGATAGCCGTACTATCAAGGGGGGCTCTCAAGTGAGTAGCTTGATTGTATCGTTCGTCGAGAGCTCAAACCATTGCATCCTTGCATCATGTTTATTGATTCTTGTTTGGTTCTCTTTGTGAGTCTTAGAGCTTATGGTCATCTTGATGACAAGCTTGAATTCATCGAAAACGGTGTTTGCATGCGTCTTCTATGATGTTTTCGGTGTTGGAGGTTTTACCGGTCTTATCCGATGAAGGGTTCTCACCATTTTCTTTTGGGACTTTTCGCATTTGCTTATTATTGGTATTTCTATCAAGATTGTGTTAGCCCTTGTCGCTAGCTTTCCAACAAACTTGGTTTTGTCAAATTTGGAGTCCGTTTGCAGAAGTTGTGGTAGTTTTGGTGTTCTGAAAAGTCTGCAGCGGTACTACCGCGGGTAGGAGTGGAAGTAATTTTTTACTACCGCCCTTGGGAGCGGTACTACCGCTTGGAGCAGTACTACCGCGGCTACTTCCGTGGCTACTTCCGCTCGGGACCAAAAACTTGTCACAAGTCCAGCGGTGGTAGGCACGGATGTAATTTTTTAGTACGACCCTTAGCAGTAGTACCGCTACCCTTAGCAGTAGTACCGCTACCCCTAGCGGTAGTACCGTGATGTCAAGCGGTACTACCGCTCCGACAGTTCTTCTGGCTTTTTTGCCTCCTTGCTGTTGCATTTCAAAGGGCTACTACCGCCCTAGCGGTAGTACCGCTCCTTGGAGCGGTAGTACCGCTCGGTGCGGGCTGTGAGCATAACGGTTGGATTTTTCCCCACCTATAAAAGAGGGTCTTCTTCCCCATTGAACCTTATCCTTTTAGCTCGTGTTCTTCCCCCATTGTTGACCTTCTTCGAGCTTGCTAACTCTCAATCCCTCCAATGATTCTTGCTAGTTCTTGAGGGAAAAGAGAGAGGAGATCTAGATCCACGTTTCCAGCAATCACTTTCTCCTCTAAGTGAGGGGAACCCCTTGGATCTAGATCTTGGAGTTCTTCGTGTTCTTCTTTCGTTCTTCCTCTCATTTTCTTCCCTAGTATTAGTTGCTTTGGTGGGATTGGGAGAGAAGGACTTGGGCACTCCGTGTGCCCTTGCCATTGCATTTGGTGCATCGGTTTGAGTTCCCCACGGTGATACGTGGAAGTGAAGTTTGAGAAGCTTATTACTCTTGGGTGTTTGGGCACCCTAGAGCTTGTTCCTCTTGGGTGCCTTGGCGCCCTAGATGGTTGGTGGTGTTCGGAGCTCAATCATTGTGGTGTAAAGCTCCGGGCAAGCGTCGGGGTCTCCAATTAGGTTGTGGAGATTGCCCCGAGCAATTTGACGGGTACCGGTGACCGCCCCCAAGGGTTGCCAAAGTGTACGGGTTCGGTGACCGCCCCCAAGGGTTGCCATTTGTACGGGTTCGGTGACCATTGTAAGTGCATCTAGTGCCACCCCTAGTTGGTTTTGGAGTATTGACGACAAACCTAGTTGAGGGACTAATGTGTTTGTGAGAATTGCAAGATAACACAGGTAGAAGTCCCTCATTGATTCGGTTTTACTACCAGAGATGACCCCTAAAAATGTACGAAGACATTGAAGACAATGGTGGTATATGAAGATATTCACATTGAAGACTATGACAAGAGAAGACACTATGTGAAGCCTATGGAACTCGAAGACTTAGATCCTTCGTAGTTCTATTTCATTTGTGTTGAGTCATAGGAACCACCGTACTGTTAAGTGGGGTCCAAGAGAACCAGTCAGAATGACTGAAGTGATGCCTAATTCAAAACCTATATCTTCGAGCGAAGACTATGAGAACAAATCTTGTCCAGAGTCGGACAAGTCAGCTTTACTTGTAGCCCAAGTAAAGTTGCCGTGTGAGTTTGAAATCTGACCGTTGGTACATGTGTCAGTTCCTTAGTGACCCAGGGTCATTTCGGACAAATCAGGTCGGGTTGCCCAGTGGCTATAAATAGTCCACCCCCTACAACCATAAACGGTTGGCTGCTCAGATTTCAGTGCACGGCTTTTGTCGTTTGAGAGCAACCCACCTCGAAGCCTTTGAGAGAAAATTCCTAGCGAGGAGAAAAGCCCTAACAACCCAGAGCCAGAGTAAATTGGGCATCACTTAAGTCTTCTTGTCTGAGTGATCTGAAGACTTATTACAATTGAGGACTGTGCATCCTCCAGCCGGTTAGGCGTCGCGTTCTGAGCATCCAAGAGAAATTGTGGATTGCCAGTGAACGAAGTCTGTGAAGGTTTGGGAGTCTACCTTGAAGACTTACCAGAGTGATTGGGCGAGGTCTGTGTGACCTTAGCTCAAGGAGAAAACGGTGAGGACTGGGTGTCCTGAGCTGCGTGTTCAGGACTGGGTGTCCGGGACCGTGTGTCCTTTGGTTTAAATACCTAGCCGCTCCAACCAGACGTACAGTTGTCATAGCAACTGGAACTGGTCCAACAAATCATTGTCTTCAGCGTGTCACTGGTTTCATCTTCACTTCCTTTTACTTACTGTTACACATTGTGAAGCCATTGCATGCTTGCTGTATCTTCTGTTTCCACATCATAGCTATATGATTTGTTTGGCTTCGTAACTTCTTCCTACCTGATCCTTATTACACTGCAGCTACTTGTCTTGTGCTTTCACTCTATTGAATACTTGACCATGGCTTGCCTAGTGTAATCTAACTTCTGCTGCTTAAGTGATAGGCATATCTCTACTGTTTGTCTTCATAACTTCCACGTTTTGAAGACTTTCATAAAAATCGCCTATTCACCCCCCCTCTAGTCGATATAACGCACTTTCAATTGGTATCAGAGCAAGGTGCTCCCTTGTTCTGTGTGATTTGGTTTAACCACCTAGAGTTTTAGCTATGTCGACTGCAGGGATAATCAAAGTCTCCGCTGCGTGCCCCGTCTTCGATGGAACTGAATATCCCTACTGGAAGAATAAGATGCGCATGCATCTTGAAGCCATTGACGTCGACCTATGGTATGTCGTCGAGAACGGCGTTCCCAAGGCTGGAGAAGGTGTCACTGCTGCTGATGTCAAGAAGTTCACTCAACTGGACTCTACTGCCAAGAATATCATCTGTGGTCATCTGACCAAGGACAGTATGGCCGTGTGAGTGCCTTGAAGACATCCAAGCTGGTCTGGGACTGGCTCTCCAAGGTCAATGAAGGCATCTCAACCCAGAGAGATCAGAGAATCAGTGTTCTTCGCAACCTCTTCAACCGCTTCAAGCGAAATGACAATGAGAATGTCCAGCACACATTTGACCGGCTCACTGACATCACAAATGAGCTTCAAGCCCTCGGCGCCACTGAGATCACCAAACATGAAATCGTCAAGACGCTGCTGAGATCACTTGATAGTTCGTTTGACATCCTAGCCCTGATGATTCAAGAACGTCCTGATTTCAAGACACTCGATCCGTCTAACATACTTGAGAGGCTCAACACACATGAGTTTCAGCTTTCTGAGAAAAGAGATATCTACGGTCCAAACTATGGGCGAACTCGTGCCTTGAAGGCAAAAGCTGTTTCCTCATCTGAAGAAGAATCTGACAGCAGTTCTGATGATCCTGAAGACATTGGAAGGGAACTTGCAATGCTAGTGAAGAAGTTCCAGAAATTCACCAAGAAGAAAGGCTTCAGAAAGTCTTCACGATCAAGCTCAAGGAATGATGAAGCTTCTGCTCATGACTACAAGAAGAAAACATGTCACAAGTGCAAGAAAACTGGACACTTCATCTCTGAGTGTCCACAGTGGGACAATGAGAACAGAAAGAAGAAGAAGAGCAAGGAATATGACTCTGACGACAAGAAGAAGAAGAAATACTCAAAGTCTTCTTCCAAGTCTTCCTCAAAGTCTTCATCACACAAGAAGAGCTCATCTGGCAAGGCACGTGCGTTTGTTGGCAAGGAAATGGATTCAGAGGAGGAGTCCGCTTCTGAGGAGGCAGAGGTGGAGTCTGAGGAGGAGTCTGATTCTGGCATTGCGAGTCTGGCTACAGCATACGTCGCCAAGTCCATCTTCAACACTGAAGACAATGACTTCATCACCGACACCGATGCAAATGACAAGGACGACTCCACTCCTACCTACTGCTTCATGGCACGCGGTGCCAAGGTAAACACACGCACTACTCACTATCAAACATCTAGTGACGATGACTCTGATTGTGATTCAAAACCCAGCTACAAAACACTTGCTAAAATTGCAACTGAACAACAGAAAGCCATGGAACATATTCAAAAACTGTTAGACAGAAGCGATGATCTGTTGGGTGCTGAAATGACTCGATCTGAATCCTTAATTGAAGACATAAAAAATCTTCACGTTAAGTATCAGGAACTTGAAGATCGTCATGATACTCTCTCAACAACTCATGAAAAGCTTTCCTATGATTATCTTCAAAGGAAGCAAGATCTTGAGAAATTGAGAGCGGCTCATGAAGATCTTCAAAAGGAAAACGAGTCACTTCGCGCCGAACAGATCAGTTCCGCTCAGGAAGGATTTGAACCACCATGCCTTAAATGCATTGAGCGTGATAATGCTACTTCTGTTGCTGAATGTTCCACTGCTACTGCTGTTGCAATATCTTCAACTGTTGAAGTGGTAACTAACCCCTCTGCTGAGGATACCACTGCTATTGCTGATGAGAATGCTAGGTTGAAGACATTGCTTGAAACAGGGATGTACAAAAGTCTCAAAGGACATCAGACATTATGTGATGTCCTCAAGAAGCAGATTCTGAACCGAAACCCTAGGAAAGAGGGTGTTGGGTTCGTGAGGAAAATTAATGCAGATGGCTCTTACTGGAAACCTGAGCAGTACCCCAAAACCACATGGGTTGCTGCAAAGGAATCCTCAGCAGATCCATCCAATCTATCTGGCTTCACTTGTGCTAACCCATTATCATTGATGAATCCTTTGATGCAAACTATAAACTGTTTAAGAATCAGAATGGTGAAGTATTTGCCAGGTACATTGGTACTAACTGCAGGAATGGACCGCCTATGAAGAAGATCTGGGTTCCAAAAACGTGTCTGGAGAATCTTCCTGTGAATGTCTTCATGACACCTCACATGAAGAAGACAAACCTCAGACCAAAGGCTTCATATGGTCCAAAGGCTTCATACAGACAGAGGACTCACCTGAGTCGCACTAACGCAAATGTTTTGCAGGGAAACCATACTCAGGCATATGAATGAGCGGTTCATCAAACCGTCATGTTCATATGACCAAGAACTATTCTGCCTATTCTTATGAGTACTATTGTCCTCCTGCTAGACTGTTTGCTAGGGCTACAAAGCCAAAATTCTCAGATGCTGCACTTAGACTTATTGCTTCTAAGCCACCCTTGAAGATGTGGGTGGTTAAGAAAGCTTAACTCTCTTTTGCAGGGAAAGGTCTCCAGCAGAAAACCAAAATCTTCTGACGCTATTGCTGGGGACCTTAAAAATCTTGTGGGGCGCAAGATCAAATGCCCGAATGGCATCACTATGTATTTCGTTCCTGAATCGCATGCTACTCTCCCTATTAGTCCTAACCTGGATCTAAGTTTTCATAACCCACTGGTTCGTCAAATGTTTTTGCTTCACAATTCTCTTCGTGAAGCCTATCCCCCTAACTGCACTGTAGGGTACGACACCAGCGTCTTCAGAGTCTTCAGAATGGATTATTGACAGTGGGTGTACAAATCACATGACTGGCAAAAGAAGTCTTCTTATGGACTCAACCTTACGTCCATCCGACAAGAGCCACATCACATTTGCTGATACTGGTAAAAGTAAGGTATTGGGTCTAGGTAGAGTTGCAATCTCAAAGGATCAACACATGGATAAAGTCATGCTTGTTGAATCCCTTGGCTTCAACTTAATGTCTGTCTCAATGCTTTGCGATTTGAACATGATTGTAATATTTGGAAAATATCGTTGCCTGGTACTAATGGAATCTGACAAGTCTCTAGTGTTTGAAGGGTATCGGAAAGATGATTTGTATGTGGTAGATTTCTCAGCAGGGCCACAGCTTGCAGTATGTCTTCTGGCAAAGGCTTCAGAATGCTGGCTTTGGCATCGGAGGCTTGGGCATGCTGGCATGAGGAACCTCCACACCCTTGCAAAGAAGAAGCATGTCATAGGCATCGAGGGCGTCAAGTTCAAGAAAGATCACTTATGCGGTGCCTGTGAAGCAGGGAAGATGACAAGGGCAAAACATCCTTCGAAGACAATCATGACCACTACTCGACCCTTCGAACTGCTTCACATGGATCTTTTGGTCCCACTCACTACTCAACTTTTTCCACTACTGCTTGCCTCTATGGCTTTGTCATTGTTGATGATTACTCTAGATATACTTGGGTGCACATAATCCTTTACAAGACTGAAGTGCAGGATGTCTTCAGACGCTTCGCCAATCGAGCTATGAACAA
Source organism: Triticum aestivum (assembly GCF_018294505.1). Taxonomy (NCBI): domain Eukaryota; kingdom Viridiplantae; phylum Streptophyta; class Magnoliopsida; order Poales; family Poaceae; genus Triticum; species Triticum aestivum. Next base: position 38,054,975 of record NC_057809.1, read on the forward strand.
TTATGGCGCCAAGATAAAGCACATCAGAAGTGACAATGGCACTGAATTCAAGAACACTGGCCTTGATACATATCTGGATACCTTGGGCATCACACATGAATTCTCAGCTCCGTACACGCCACAGCAGAATGGCGTCGTCGAACGCAAGAACAGAACACTCATTGAGATGGCCAGAACAATGCTAGATGAATACAAGACTCCAAGAAAATTCTGGCCTGAAGCCATTGACACTGCATGCCATACAATCAACCGTGTTTATCTTCACAAGCTTCTGAACAAGACATCTTATGAACTCCTAACTGGCAAGAAGCCAAATGTCAGTTACTTCAGAGTATTTGGCGCAAGATGCTGGATCAAGGACCCACACCACACCTCAAAGTTTGCACCAAAAGCACATGAGGGCTTTATGCTTGGATATGGAAAGGATTCGCACTCCTACAGAGTCTTCAATCTCTTTCACTACAAAGTGGTTGAAACAGTGGATGTGCGGTTCGATGAGACCAATGGTTCACAAAGAGAGCAACTGCCAATGTGCTAGATGAAGTTCCAGCCAGTGAATCAATCAAGCTAATGGGAACTGGAGAAATTATACCTTCTGAAGCTCATCCTGAAGAAGAACTTATCATCTCAGCACCTGATCCACATGAAGACAATGCTCAGCCTGAAGACATTCCTCCCAACGACAACATAGATCAGCAAGAGCAAAGTCTTCGCCCTATACATCCTCGTGTTGCCAATGAAGTGCAGATTGACAGAATAATTGACAGCATCAATGCACCTGGTCCACTGACTCGTTCAAGGGCAACTCAACTGGCAAATTTCTGCGGACACTTCGCATTCGTTTCAATTCACAGAACCCAAGAAAGTTGAAGAAGCTTTATGGAACCTGAATGGATTCAAGCAATGCAAGAAGAGCTTCAACAGTTTGAGCTGAACAATGTATGGGAATTGGTTAAGCGTCCTGATCCACGGAAGCATAACATAATAGGCACCAAATGGATATACCGCAACAAGCAAGATGAGCATGGTCAAGTTGTCAGAAACAAAGCTCGTCTCGTTGCTCAAGGATATACTCAAGTGGAAGGCATTGACTTCGATGAAACATTTGCTCCTGTGGCCAGACTTGAAGCCATCGTATACTGCTGGCCTATGCAAATCATCATAACATACTTTTATATCAAATGGATGTGAAGAGTGCCTTTCTCAATGGCAAGATTGAAGAAGAAGTGTATGTTGCACAACCACCTGGGTTTGAAGATCCAAAACATCCTGACATGGTTTACAAGCTCAATAAGGCACTATATGGCCTCAAACAAGCCCCTCGGGCCTGGTATGACACACTCAAATACTTCCTGAAGAGCAAAGGCTTCATACCTGGCTCCCTAGATCCCACTCTCTTCACGAAGACATATGATGGTGAACTGTTTGTGTGCCAAATATATGTGGATGACATTATCTTCGGCTGCACCAATCAGAAGTACAGTGAGGAGTTTGGATATATGATGCAAGAGCAATATCAGATGTCTATGATGGGGGAGCTGAAAGTTCTTCCTCGGTCTTCAGATACGGCAACAACGCAATGGCATCTTCATATCTCAAGAGAAGTATCTCAAAGATTGCCTGAAGAAGTTCGGTATGCAAGACTGCAAAGGCTTCACAACACCAATGCCAGCCAAACATCATCTGGGTCCCTGACGACAATGGTAAAGAGTTCGATCAAAAGGTATACCGCTCCATGATTGGTTCTTTGCTTTATTTATGTGCATCTAGGCCAGATATTATGCTTAGTGTTTGCATGTATGCTCGATTTCAAGCGGCACCAAAGGAGCCGCATCAATTAGCTGTGAAGCGAATTCTTCGATATTTGGCTCACACCCCAACTCTAGGATTATGGTATCCAAAGGGCTCAGAGTTTGATCTGGTTGGATTCTCGGATGCTGATTATGCTGGTGACAAGGTTGATCGGAAGTCTACATCAGGCACATGTCACTTTCTGGGACGATCACTTGTATGTTGGTCTTCAAAGAAGCAGAACTGTGTATCCCTCTCCACTGCTGAATCTGAATACATTGCTGCTGGATCTTGCTACGCTCAGCTTCTATGGATGAAGCAAACGCTCAAGGACTATGGCGTTCATCTAAAGCAATTGCCACTTTACTGCGACAACGAAAGCGCCATCAAGATCGCCAACAACCCAGTTCAGCACTCGAAGACAAAGCACATTGAAATTCGTCATCACTTTCTCAGAGATCATGTTGCAAAGGAAGATATTGATATCATACACGTCAACACTGAAGAGCAATTGGCAGATATCTTCACCAAGCCCTTGGATGAGAAGAGATTTTGCAAGTTACGGTGTGAGCTAAATATCTTGGAATCCTCAAATGTCCTGTGATCAGGCACACATCCTAACACTTATGCATATTGATGACTTAGATGTGCAACACACAAAGTAACGTATATCTTTAATCAATGAAGACATATATTCTATGTGTGAATACATTAATGTGGAAATTGACTTCGGAGCGCCATGATAATTGTGCGCCGTGTCTGAGTCTAATACTTCCTATACGGTGGGTAACGCCACCACCAAACGTTCTAATTTTTGAAGTGTTTCACTCATGGCGTTACCTTGCAATGTCTTCACATTTGGTTTGGCTTCAATCTCTACATGTCTTCATGATTATCTTCACTACGTGGATTATATAGATATATATATATATACTAGTGTTCTGTCCTCTACAACATTCACTTATAGCTATGTCTTCCTGTTTTGAATCTTTTGAACTAAGTGAATGTGATCGGACCCTAATCTCTCCATGCTTTCTATCTCAAATTCTATCTCTCCAAGTCATATGCATCCTATTGAAACTGTCGAATGTCTTCTCTGCGTCCTTGTCAGCAGAAGACACAGAGACAAACTTTAAAACCGTTTTCAATGCTCATTCATCCACAAGAAATCCGGAGAAGTAGGAACGACCACCCGACAATCCAGGCGTGCGTGGGATGTGGAACTGCCCCCGAGACTCCGCATGATGGCCACGTGCTGTTCAGATGCGAATCGCTAGGGGCACCTGTGTAATAGCGCAGTGCAGCCCCTGTGACTATAAATACACACTCACCACGGTCATTATCTCCTTCTCCTTCCTCCCTCGCACGAACCCTAGCGCCACCGCTAGCTCTTGACGACGCCGGCGACGAAGCGCTTCACTGCCGCAACCTCTCCGACGCAGTTTTCACGCCGACCGCGGACATCACTCTCTCCGCCGTCGCCGTAGGTGTCTTCCATCGCCAAGTTAGGGCACGGAGGATTGAACTGCTCGGCCTCATCTCCCACTCCGTCTAGCAGTTCCAAGTGTGGTAAATAAAACCTCTTTTTACAGCCTCTTTTGATCCTATAGTTCGGTCACTTTCTGCCATAAGAAGTTTCTATTCACACAAGTTAGATCTGTCTCAGTCTGCATCTCATAACTTGCCTAGTATATTCACTTGTGCTTCATGAAGTAGTTAGATTCCTGACTTGTACTGATCTATGGGTTCGTACAAATCTGGAACCTACTTCTTTTCTATAAGTGAATGTCTTCGCACGATGAGGTCAATATCTTCTAAACTGATTTATCTTCAAAATCTTCTGAGAATGCATATGACCTCTTCCCCTTCCCTCGCACCTTAATGCTGTCACAGGTACATGTCCGTGGGAGAATCTTTTGGTTCTCATAGTCTGCATTCATTTGCAGAGTTCTTACAGCGTCACATCAATTCTCCCGAAGCCAGTTCCTATCGGTCCAGCAAAAGAAAGCCTTTGAAGCCTTTGAATGTCTTGAAGCCTTCCAAGTTAAGCTTCATGGCTGCAGAAAAACCAGCAAGGAAGGGTGGCAGAAAGCGTCGAGGGGAAACATCAAGAGATCTGCCCGATGACCTCTTAGAGCTGTACAATACAGATCCTTAAGAGGATTACAATCAGCACAAGACACGAATCCAATGGATTCGACGCTATTGGGCGGAGCAATGGTTCCAATACCGCTTCGTCACCAAGGAGTACGCTGAGAAAAGCGCCATCAAGAGACCATGGGGAGACGTACTATACAAAAATCTCGTGCCCAGGTCCAGAGGCGAAGCCATTGCTCAAGGCTTCTATCCATGCATGGTCAGAGGACCGCAGCCTGCTGATGCTCATCCATCGTCACTACTCTGGTGTCGTGACGACAATCTGTTCAAGCGCAACTTCCAGTTTTCCCAGAGGTCAGCGAAGCACAACAAGAAGAAATTGGGTTTAGACTTCAACCCTGGTCCCTCTGCACCAAGGGCAGATGGCACACGTGAGGCCGACCCCAATATCATCGGTCCGTATGCAAATCTTGAGGGCCTCATCACCCGCATCTTAGTCCAAGGGACTGCCATCAATGACCCTCCTGCTGACTCTGAATCTGATGAAGCGCCTGCTGCACCGAAGCCAAAGCAGGCAAAGAAGCCAAAAGCTTCAAAGCAGACCCCTTCACCCAAATCTCAAGGGCGAAGCCATTGGCAACTGCACCTCCTGAAGCCAGTGCGCAGTCTGAAGACTTATCTCGAGTCTCCAAGCCCCAAGAAGCAAAGAAGCCTCAGCCACACACAGGCAAAGAGCTCACAGCTGCTGCCATTCTGTGCAGCGAAACCATTGATCTGTCCAGCGACGAAGATCTTGGAGATGACGCTCTTGAGCAGCTCATCAAGAGCAAGGAGGAGGCTGAAATCTTCAACAATCTGCCTCTGTTTGATGTAGCAATCATCCACAACTTCATCGATGAGTGGTTTGCTACACCAAATATCAGCTTCGATGATTTGCAGCTGCCCATTGGCCTCAGCATCGCCTTCCAAGGCACTATTGCTTCAGAACTTGCAATTGCCCAGCGCATTGTTGAACTGAAGCAGAAAATTGATTTTGAAAAGGCTCAGTTCAAGCAGAATATGGCCAGGCTCAGCGTCCAAGAAGTCAAGGACTTCAAGATCATGTTGCACGAGTTAAAGGAAAACTTTCTGAAGAAGCGTGCAGAAGCTCAGGGTTCACGGGAGCGAATGAAGACTCTGGCTGATCGCTGTGTGCATGCCTACAATGAGGCCGAGAAGCGCAAGGCACTTGGGCGTCCCGGCATCGACCCCAGGATGGCCGCGAAGAAGAAGAAGAAGCCTGCTGTGCCTGAACCAGAGGCACCAAGACAAGAAGCTGCTTCGACTGTCTTCCCCACTGCTACGACTGGCTCGAAGCCAAAGAGCCGGTCAACCGCTTCAGAGCTCAAGAAGACACGGACAGCCGAAGCTGAAGCAAGGAAGAGGAAACACTCTGAAGCCTCTCCTTCTGACCCCACCAAGAAGAAGCGCAAGTTCAAGAAAGCTCGGGCTGCTCCCACAGAGCCCTTGATAGTTGAACCCCTATCTGTCATCTACCCTGACGCAGATCGTCAGCTGACAGTTCATGAGCCTGCTCCCACAGAGGCTCCTGAAGCTAAAGATATTCCAGCAGCCGACCCCATCGCTGCTGAAGACATTGGTCATCAAGACAATGTACAAGATGATGTAGCCCTTCCTCAGCTTGAGACAAGCGAACTGATCAGCATTGGTCGTCCTGTGACGCCAATCACACAAGCTGCATCATGGGCGGATCGCCCACAAGAAGAAGAATCTGAGGCCCAGCCCACTCCAACTCCAAAGGCGTCGTCTGCATTCTGCAGGCTTCGCAAAGGACCACGGCCTCAAGATTCAGCTGAAGACATTCTGGCTGCATCAGCCGAAGATACTGAAGAAGCACCACCAGAACCCACTTCCCCGCTCCACCAAGAACCAGTTCTCCAGGAG